>NW_023330977.1:0-54422 GCF_011100685.1 Canis lupus familiaris
CCTAAAGCAAAATAACATTCCTTTCAAGTACACATGGACATTCTCCAGAACAGATCATATCATGGGCCACAAATCAGCCCTCAAGAGGTACAACAGGTACAAGAAGGTTGATATCACACCCTGTACATTTTCGACTACAACGCTATGAAACTTGAAGTTGACAGTAAGAAAAAATTTGGACAGACCAAAAATACGTGGAGATTATGAACATCCTTTGAGAGAATTAATGGAGCAACCAGGAAATTAAAGAGGAAATTTAAACAAATGAAAATGAAAACATGTTTCTCCAAACCTCTGGGATGTAGCAAAAGCAGTCCAAAGTGGAAGTACAAAACAATACAGGCCTATCTCAGGAAACAAGAAGTCTCTAATACACAACCTAACCTTACACCTAAAGGAGCTGGAAAAGGAATAGGAAACAAAGCCTAAAGCCTACAGAAGAAGGGAAAAAATAAAGATGAGAGCAGAAATAATCAATACAGAAACAGTAGAATGGAATAACGAAACTAAGAGCTATTTCTTCAAAATAATTAATAAAATGGATCAAGCCCTAGCCAGCCAAATGAACGAGAAATGAGAAAAGACCTAAATAAATAAAATCACAAAAGAGAGAAGAGAGATCACAATCAACACCAGATAAATAAGACAATCATAAGGGAATACTATGAAAGATTATATGTTAACAAACTGGGAGACCTGGAAGAAATGGACAAATCCCTAGAAATGTGCAAACAAAAATGAAATAGGAAGAAAGAAAATGTGAATAGACCCATAACTAGCAGAGGAATTGAATCAGCAAGGCACCTGGGTGCCTCAGTGGTCGAGCATGTGCTTTGGCTCAGGTCATGATCCCGGGGTCCTGGGGAATCAAGTCACACATCAGGCTCCCCGCATGGAGCCTCATTTTCCCTGTGCCTATACCTACGCATCTCTGTGTCTCTCATGAATACATAAATAAAATCTTTAAAAAAGAAAAAAGATAAAAAGATGAGAAAGGACCCAAATAAAATCAGAAATGAGAAAAGAGAAATAACCAACACTAGAAAAATACAAACAATTATAAGAGATTATGATGAAAAATTACATGCCAGCAACCTAGAACCTGGAAGAAATAGATCAATCCCTAGAAATATATAACATAGCAAAAATGAAAAATGAAGAAATAAGAAATTTGAACAGACAGTTAACCAGCAAAGAAATTGAATCAGCAATCAGGGTTCTCCCAACAAGAAACGCTTAGATCAATAGAACAGAATGGAAAGCCAAAACAAGATACAAACATGTATCTATGACCCATAATGGACAACAAGGCAGGAAGGAATATCCAATGGCACAAAGACAGTCTCTTCAAGAAACCCTAACCCTGACCCCAGGATAAGAACAAATGATGTTGGGACAACCAGGCAGCCACATGCAGAAGAATGAAACTGGACCACTTTCTTACACCATATATATAAAAAATAAATTCAAAATGGATGAAAGACCTAAATGTGAGATCTGAAACCATACAAGAAGAAAAGATAGGCAGCAAAGTCTTTGACACTGGCCATTGGATATTCTTTCTTGATATGCCTCTGAGGTGAGGGAAACAAAAGCAAAAATCCTATTGGGACTTCATCAGATCAAAAAGTTTCCGCAAAGTGAAGGAAACAACCAAAGCTAAAAGACAACATACAGGAGCAGGGGCAAGATGGCGGAAGAGTAGGGTCCCCAAGTCACCTGTCCTCACCAAATTACCTAGATAACCTTCACATCATCCTGAAAATCTAGGAATTCGGCCTGAGATTTAAACAGAGAAGAGATCGGATGCTACAGTGAGAAAAGTTCGCATCAAGGTAGGAAGACGGGGAAAAAGAAATAAAGAAACAAAAGGCATCCAAGTGGGAGGGGCCCCACGAGGAGCTGGGGAAAGGCCAGGGCGAGTGCCCCCTGGTCAGGAGACCTCTGTCCCAGAGAAGCAGGATCTGAACCAATCTTCCTGGGCGGAATGGCGCTTGCAGGGATTCAGAGCAGGACCCCAGGAGTGCGGGGATACCCACGGGCTCCCTGGGACACGAACAGACACCTGCACTCCCAGGAGAGTGCACCAAGCTCCCGAAGGGCTGCAGGGCACATGCACTGACTTGGGAGCAGCTCAGACGCTCGGGCTCGGCAGCGTTCTTCGTGTAGGGGGTTGCATGCCCCGAGGAGCAGCTTGGCGGCGGTGCCTCTGGCAGAGGAAGGGCTCAGTGCAGTGGGGGCTGCGTGGCTCCGGAGCAACGGAGGTGCTCAGGCGGCTCCCTGAGGGGGCTGCGGGACCAGGAGCAGCTCAGAGGGGCTGGGCGGCAGCTCTAGGAATAGGCGGCTGTGCAGCCAGGAGCGCGAATCCAACAGCACAGGCCCCAGAGCACAGGGCGCCAGGACACATCCCAGGTTTTGGCCTCCCCTGGGACAGGCAGATGCCCGGAGGGCCCAGGACAACAAGGACGCTCCTGCCCAGAGCTGAGCAGATCAGCGGCCCCACCCCAGAGCCTCCAGGCCCTGCAGATGGACTGCTCCCGAGTTACTGCGGGGGCTGAATACAGGTTTCCAGAGGTGGCCGCTGCCACTGGGGTTGTTCCTCCTTGGGCCTCACAGGGTAAACTATCCCCACTGAGCCCTGCACCAGGCAGGTGACAGAGCAGCTCCCCCAAGTGCTAACACCTGAAAACAGCACAACAGGACCCTCCCCTAGAAGACCAGCTAGACGGACAAGTTCCAGG
This sequence comes from Canis lupus familiaris, assembly GCF_011100685.1. Lineage (NCBI taxonomy): Eukaryota > Metazoa > Chordata > Mammalia > Carnivora > Canidae > Canis > Canis lupus. Next base: position 2,742 of record NW_023330977.1, read on the forward strand.
GGGAAGTCAAGAGACTTAAAGTATACATTATCAGAAGATACTCCCCCATGTTTTTTTTATTCCTGATTGCTTCCCCCACCCTTTTTCCCCCCGTTTCTTTCTTTACATTTCTGTTTTTATTCCCTTTTTTCTTCTTTCTTCCTTTATTCTTTTTTCTTTTTCTCTTTTCTTTCCTTCTTTCTCTACTCTCTTTTTCTCCTTTTCCCAATACACTTTGTTTTTGGCCACTCTGCACTCAGCAAAATGACTAGAAGGAAAACCTCAACTCAAAATAAAGAATCAGAAACCGTCCTCTCTCCCACAGAGTTACAAAATCTGATATACAATTCAATGTCAGAAAGCCAATCCAGAAGCACTATTATGCAGCTACTGGTGGCTCTAGAAAAAAGCATAAAGGACTCACGAGACTTCATGACTGCAGAATTTAGATCCAATCAGGCCGAAATGAAAAATCAATTGAATGAGATTAAATCCAAACTAGAAGTCCTAACAACGAGGGTTAACAAGGTGGAAGAACGAGGGAGTGATGTAGAAGACAAGTTGATGGCAAAGAGAGAAACTGAGGTAAAAAGAGACAGACAACTAAAAGACCAGGAAGACAGATTAAGGGAAATAAACGACAGCCTGGGAAGAAAAACCTATGTGTAATTGGGGGTCCCGGGGGAACCAAAATGGACAGAGGGCCAGAATATGTATTTGAACAAATCATACCTGAAAACTTTCCTAATCTGGGAAGGGAAACAGGCATTCAGATCCAGGAAATAGAGAGATACGCCCCTAAAATCAATAAAAACCGTCCAACACCTCGACATTTAATAGTGAAGCTTGCATATTCCAAAGATAAAGAGAAGATCCTTAAAGCAGAAAGAGACAAGAAATCCCTGACCTTTATGGGGAGGAGCATTAGGGTAACAGCAGACGTCTCCACAGAGACCTGGCAGGCCAGAAAGGGCTGGAAGGATATATTCAGGGTCCTCAATGAGAAGACCATGCAACCAAGAATACTTTATCCAGCAAAGCTCTCATTCAAAATGGAAGGAGAGATAAAGAGCTTCCAAGACAGGCAGGAACTGAAAGAATATGTGACCTCCAAACCAGCTCTGCGAGAAATTTTAAGGGGGACTCTTAAATTCCCCTTTAAGAAGAAGTTCAGTGGAACAATCAACAAAAACAAGGACTGAATAGATATCATGATGACACTAACTCATATCTGTCCATAGAAACTCTGAACATGAACGGGCTTAATGACCGCATCAAAGGCGCAGGGTTTCAGACTGGATAAAAAAGCAGGACTAATCTATTTGCTGTCTACAAGAGACTCATTTTAGACAGAAGGACACCTACAATCTGAAAATTAAATGTTGGAGAACCATTTACCATTCAAATGGTCCTCAAAAGAAAGCAGGGGTAGCCATCCTTATATCAGATAAACTAAAATTTACCCCGAAGACTATAGTGAGAGATGAAGAGGGACACTAAATCGTACTTAAGGGATCTATCCAACAAGAGGACTTAACTATCCTCAATATATATGCCCCGAATGTGGGAGCTGCCAAATATTTAAACCAATTAATAAACAAAGTAAAGAAATACTTAGATAATAATACATTTATACTTGGTGACTTCAATCTAGCTCTTTCTACCCTTGATAGGTCTTCTAAGCACAACATCTCCAAAGAAACGAGAGCTTTAAATGATACACTGGACCAGATGGATTTCACAGAAATCTACAGAACTTTACATCTAAACTCAACTGAATGCACATTCTTCTCAAGTGCATATGGAACTTTCTCCAGAATAAACCACATACTGGGTCACAAATAGGGTCTGAACCGATACCAAAAGATTGGGATCGTCCCCTGCATATTCTCAGACCATATGCCTTGAAATTAGAACTAAATCACAACAAGAAGTTTGGAAGGACCTCAAACACGTGGAGGTTAAGGACCATCGTGTTAAAGATGAAATGGTCAACCAGGAAATTAAGGAAGAATTTAAAAGATTCATGGAAACTAATGAGAATGAACATACAACCGTTCAAAATCTTTAGAATGCAGCAAAAGCAGTCCTAAGGGGGAAAAACATCACAATACAAGCATCTATTAAAAAACGGGAAACTACACAAATACAAAAGCTAACCTTACACATAAAGAGGCTAGAGAAAGAAAAGCAGATAGATCATACACCAAACAGAAGAATAGAGTTAATTAAAATTCGAGCAGAATTCAAGGAAATCGAGACCAGAAGAACTCTGGAACAGATCAACGGAACGAGGAGTTGGTTCTTTGAACGAATTAATAAGATAGATAAACCATTAGCCAACCTTATTAAAAGGAAGAGAGAAAATATTCAAATTAATAAAATCATGAATGAGAAAGGCGAGGTCACTACCAACACCAAGGAAATACAAACGATTTTAAAAACATATTATGAACAGCCATACACCAATAAATTAGGCAATCTAGAAGAAATGGACGCATTCCTGGAAAGCCAGAAACTACCAAAACTGGAACAGGAAGAAATAGAAAACCTAAACAGGCCAATAACCAGGGAGGAAATTGAAGCAGTCATCCAAAACCTCCCAAGACACAAAAGTCCAGGGCCAGATGGCTTCCCAGGAGAATTCTATCAAAGTTTAAAGAAGAAACCACATCGGGGGATCCCTGGGTGGCGCAGAGGTTTGGCGCCTGCCTTTGGCCCAGGGCGCGATCCTGGAGACCCGGGATCGAATCCCACATCGGGCTCCCGGTGTATGGAGCCTGCTTCTCCCTCTGCCTGTGTCTCTGCCTCTCTCTCTCTCTCTCTCTCTCTCTATCATAAATAAAAAAAAAAAGAAGAAACCACATCTATCCTACTAAAGCTGTTTGGAAAGATAGAAACAGAGAGAGTACCTCCAAATTCATTCGAGGAGGCCGGCATCACCTTAACTCCAAAACCAGACAAAGACTACACCAAAAAGGAGAATTACAGACCAATAGCCCTGATGAACATGGATGCAAAAATTCTCAACAATACTAGCCAATAGGATCCAAAGGACTTAAGAAATTTATTCAGCATGACCAAGTAGCATTTATCCTCGGAACACAAGGCTGGTTCAACACTCGTCAAACAATCAATGTGCTTCAACATATCAGCAAGAGACAAACCAAGAACCATATGATCCTCTCATTAGATGCAGAGAAAGCATTTGACAAAATAGGGCATCCATTCCTGATCAAGACACTTCAGAGCATAGGGAGAGACAGAATATTTCTCGTAATCTTAAAAGCAACTAGGAAAGCCCACAACAAATATCATTCTCAGTGGGGCAGCACTGGGAGCCTTTCCCCTAATATCAGGAACAAGACAGGGATGTCCACTCTCACCACTGCTATTCAACATAGTCTGGAAGTCCTAGCCTTAGCAGTCAGACAGCAAAAACATTAAAGGCATTCAAATTGGCAAAGTAGTCAAACACTCCCTCTTCTCTGATGACATGATACTCTATCTAGAAAACTCAAAAGTCTCCACCCCAAGATTGCTAGAACTCATACAGCAATTTGGTAGCGTTGCAAGATAAAAACTCAATGCCCAGAAATCAATGGCATTTCTATACACTGACAATGAGACTGAGGAAAGAGAAATTAAGGAGTCAATTTCATTTACAATTGCACCCAAATCATAAGATACCTAGGAATAAACCTAACCAAGGAGGTAAATGATCTATACCCTAAAAACTAGAAAACTTCTGAAAGAAATCGAGGAAGACACAAAGAGATGGAAAAATATTCCATGCTCATGGATGGCAGATTAACATTGTGAAAATGTCAATTGTACCCAGGCAATGTACATGTTTAATGCAAACCCTATCTAAATACCATGGACTTTATTCAGAGAGTTAGAACAAATTATTTTAAGATTTGTGTTGAATCAGAAAAGACCCCGAATAGCCAGGGGAATTTTCAAAAAGACAACCATATCTGAGGGCATCACAATGCCAGATTTCAGGGTGTACTAAAAAGCTGTGGTCATGAAGACAGTGTGGTACTGCCACAAAAGCAGACACATAGATCAATGGAACAGAATAGAGAACCCAGAAGTGGACCCTGAAATTTATGGTCAACTAATATTCGATAAATGAGGAAAGACTATCCATTGGAAGAAAGACAGTCTCTTCAATAGATGGTGCTGGGAAAATGGTCATCCACATGGAGAAGAATGAAACTAGACCACTCTCTTTCACCATACACAAAGATAAACTCAAAATGGATGAAAGATCTAAATGTGAGACAAGAGTCCATCAAAATCCTAGAGGAGTACACAGGTAACACCCATTTTGAACTCAGCCACAGTAACTTCTTGCAAGATTCATCCACGAAGGCAAAAGAAACAAGAGCAAAATGAACTATTGTCACTTCATCAAGATAAGAAGTTTTGCACAGCAAAGGATACAGTCAACAAAACTGAAAGACAACCTACAGAATGGGAGAAGATATTTGAAAAAGACGCATCAGATAAAGGGCTAGTTTCCGAGATCTATAAAGAACTTCTTAAACTCAACACCAAAGAAACAAACAATCCAATCATGAAATGGGCAAAAGACATGAAGAGAAATCTCACAGAGGAAGACATTGACATGGCCAACATGCACATGAAAAAATGCTCTACAACTTGCCATCAGGGAAATACAAATCAAAACCACAAAGAAAACCACTCACACCAGTGAGAATGGGGAAAATTAACAAGGCAGGAAACCACAAATGTTGGAGAGGATGCGGAGGAAAGGGAACCCTCTTACACTGTTGGTGGGAATGTGAACTGGTGCAGCCACTCTGGAAAATGTGAGGAGGTTCCTCAAAGAGTTAAAAATAGGGATCCCTGGGTGGCGCAGCAGTTTGGCGCTGCCTTTGGCCCAGGGCGCGATCCTGGAGACACGGGATTGAATCCCACATCGGGCTCCCGGTGCATGGAGCCTGCTTTTCCCTCTGCCTGTGTCTCTGCCTCTCTCTCTCTCTCTGTGTGACTATCATAAATCAAAATTTTAAAAAAAGAGTTAAAAATAGATCTGCCCTAAGACCCAGCAATTGCACTGTTGGGGATTTTCCTCAAAGATTCAGATGCAATGAAACGCTGGGACACCTGCACCCCGATGTTTATAGCACCAATGTCCACAATAGCCAAAATGTGGAAGGAGGCTTGGAGTCCATTGAAAGATGAATGAATAAGGAATATGTGGTTTATGTATACAATGAATATTACTCAGCCTATAGAAACGACAAATACCCACCATTTTTTTCAACGTGGATGGAACTGGAGGGTATTATGCTGAGTGAACTCAATCGGAGAAGGACACACAGTGTATGTTCTCATTCATTGGGGAATATAAATAATAGTGAAAGGAATATAAGGGAATGGAGAAGAATTGTGTGGGAAATATCAGAAATGGAGACAGAACATAAAGTCTCCTAACTCTGGGAAACGAACTAGGGGTGGTAGAAGGGGAGGAGGAAGGGGGATTGGGTGAATGTTTGACGGGCACTGAGGGGGCTACTTGACGGGATGAGCATTGGGTGTTATTATGTATGTTGGTAAATTGACCACAAGTAAAAAGTTAATTTATTAAGAAAAATTTCATGGAAACTAATACGAATGAAGAAACTACCGTACAAAATCTTAGGAATGCAGCAAAAGCATTCTAAGGGGGAAATACATCACAGTACAAGCATCCATTCAAAAACCTGAATGAACTCAAATAGAAAAGCTAACATTACTCATAAAGGAGCGAGAGAAAAAGCAGCACATAGATCCTACACCCAACAGAAGAATTAATTAAAATTCGAGCAGACCTCAAGGAAATCGATACCAGAAGAAATGTGGAACAGATAAACAAAACCAGGAGTTTGTTCTTTGAAATAATTAATAAGATACCTAAACCATTAGCCAGCCTATTAAGAAAAAGAGAATAAAGTCTCAAATTAATAAAATCATGAATGAGAAAGGAGAGATCACTACCAATACCAAGGAAATACAAACAATTTTAAAACATATTATGAACAGCCATATGCCAATAAGTTAGGCAATCTAGAAGAATTGGAAGCATTCCTGGAAAGCCAGAACCTACCAAAACTGGAACGGGGAGAAATAGAAAACGTGAACAGGCCAATAACCAGGGAAGTAATTGAAGTAGTCATCCAAAACCTCCCAAGAAACAAAAGTCAAAAGCCAGATGGCTTCCCAGGGGAATTCTATCAAACGTTTAAGAAAGAAACCATACCTATCCTACTAAAGCTGTTTGGAAAGATAGTAAGAGATGGAGTACTTCCAAATTCGTTCTATGAGGCCGGCATCACCTTAACTCCAAAACCAGACAAAGACCCCACCAAAAACTAGAATTATAGACCAATAGCCCTGATGAACATGGATGCAAAAATTCTCAACAAGTACTAGCCAATAGAATCCAACAATACATTAAGAAAATTATTCAGCATGACCAAGTAGGATTTATCCTCGGGACACAAGGTTGGTTCAACACTTGTAAAACAATCAATGTGATTCATCATATCCGCAAGAGAAAACCAAGAACCATATGATCTTCTCATTAGATGCAGAGAAAGCATTTGACAAAAAGCATCCATTCCTGATCAAAACACTTCAGAGCGTAGGGATAGAGGAAACATTCCTCATCATCTTAAAAGCCATCAATGAAAAGCCCACAGCAATATCATTCTCAATGGGGAAGCACTGAGAGCCTTTCACCTAAGATAAGGAACAAGACAGGGATGTCCACTCTCACCAGTGCTATTCAACATAGTACTGGAAGTCCTCGCCTCAGCAATCAGACAACAAAAAGACATTGAAGGCATTCAAATTGGCAAGGAAGCAGTCAAACTCTCCCTCTTCGCCGATGACATGATACTCTACCTAGAAAAACCAAAGCCTCCACCCCAAGATTGCTAAAACTCATACAGCAATTTGGTACCATTGCAGGATGCAAAATCAATGTCCAGAAGTCAGTGGCATTTCTATACACTAACAATGAGACTGAAGAAAGAGAAATTAAGGAGTCAATCCCATTTACATTGCACCCAAAAGCATAAGATACCTAGGAATAAACCTAACCAAAGATGTAAAGGATCTATACCCTCAAAACTATAGAACACTTCTGAAAGAAATTGAGGAAGACACAAAGAGATGGAAAAATATTCCATGCTCATGGATTGGCAGAATTAATATTGTGAAAATGTCAATGTTACCCAGGGCAATATACACGTTTAATGCAATCCCTATCAAAATACCATGGACTTTCTTCAGAGAGTTAGAACAAATTATTTTAAGATTTGTGTGGAATCAGAAAAGACCCCGAAGCCAGGGGAATTTTAAAAAAGAAAACCATATCTGGGGGCATCACAATGCCAGATTTCAGGTTGTACTACAAAGCTGTGGTCATCAAGACAGTGTGGTACTGGCACAAAAACAGACACATAGATCAGTGGAACAGAATAGAGAATCCAGATGGACCCTGAACTTTATGGGCAACTAATATTCGATAAAGGAGGAAAGACTATCCATTGGAAGAAAGACAGTCTCTTCAATAAATGGTGCTGGGAAAATTGGACATCCACATGCAGAAGAATGAAACTAGACCCTCTCTTGCACCATACACAAAGATAAACTCAAAATGGATGAAAGATCTAAATGTGAGACAAGATTCCATCAAAATCCGGGGCAGCCCTTAAGCCATAAGCAGGTCATGTGGGGTCAGAGGGGAGGTGGCGGGTGTAGCACAAAATGGAATCAGTCTTGCGCTGCTTGTCCAGGGGTAGGGGATTTTTATTAAATTTGTGTGTCCCAACTTGCAGCTCATCCACCTGGGCAATGCTCACCAGGTGGACTCAGCGTGCACACCTTGTGGTGCTGGATCTCTCACAAGCATGTGGAGGGCACCCTCCTTGCCCTAGTGAGTAAGGGCTGGGTGAGCATGGGGCTCGGCCTGAAAGCCAGGCAGCACAGGGGACTGAGGAACCCCAGCCCCGTCCCCACCCCGACCTCCACACACAGGCAGCCCCAGGGCTCCCCGCCATGGGTAACCGACTCCTCAGGAGCTCCCCCCAGGGTTGCCCTGAGGTCTGACTCCCTGCTGGAGAGGCATCGGCGAGAAGAGAAGCAGCCGGTGCTCGGCGAGACCCACTGTCGGACATGGGGTTGGCTGAGCCAGTCCTTCCACCTCAGCTGAACCTAGAGCTGAAATTCACTATAGGAGCGAGCCCGGGTCAGCCAGGAGAGCCCAGCTAGCCACCCAGCGCCAGCACCAGAAATGATGTTGTACCAACCATTTCGGTGTTTGGGTTACCCAGCCAGAGGATCCGATAGCTACACGTGATAGATTCATGTGATAGACAAACACACACCCCACAACGAACAAAAGTCAGAATCACCCCAATGCTGTCAAACAGCAGTGGATGGTTACATACATGACGCCGTGGTCCCCAATAGGATACATGGAACGCTATAAACCACGACTGCAGAGGTGCTGGAGGCACGGAGATGTGCCTGCTGGGTTCCAAAAAGGAGCGCAGAGGGGCAGGAAACATCCTACGGAGGGGGGCCCCTTAGGAAAGGACACCAGGTCCCTGTGATGCTAAGGATGGTGAAATCTGTCCTCCTCCTTTCAGCTTCTGCTTTTCCTCCTAAATGCCATTTTCCTCAGTCATACGAGCAAAATTTATTTTATGTTTTTAACTTTCTTTTTATTGGAGTCCAATTTGTATGAATTCTTTCTTCAGGAAGTTGTCATTCAGGAGAGAAGGAGAGAAAGATTTTCCCTGACAGGCAAAGTATAAAGGAGTTCATGACCGCTAAACCAGTCCAGTAAGGAATTTTAAGAGGGACTCTTCTAGTGGGGGAAAAAAAGATACCAAAGCAACAAAGACTAGAAAGGACCAGAGAACGTCACCAGAAACACCAACTCTACCACTAACAACAAGGCACAAGTTCATATCTTTGAATAAGCACTCTCGAAGCTGATACTAAATGCTCCAATCAAAAGATATAGGGTGTCAGAGTGGCTTAAAAAACATGATCCGGGATGCCTGGGTGGCTCAGGGGTTGAGCTTCTGCCTTTGACTCAGGGTGTGATCCTGGAGTCTGGGATCGAGTCCCATATTGTGCTCCTGGTGGGGAGCATGCTTCTCTCTCTGCCTAATTTTCTGCCTCTCTCTCTCTCTCTCTCATGCTCTCAAAAATAAAATTGTTATTAAAAAAACAAGATCCATCAGTATGCTGCCTACTAGAGCTCACCTTAGACCTATAGACACCAGATTTGAAAGTCAGGGATGGAAAATCATCTATCACGCTAATGGTTATGAAAAGAAAGCTGGAGGACCAATACTTCTATTAGACAAACGAGATTTGAAACCAAACCCTGGGGGACACCTGGTGGCTCAGTATGAGCATCTGCCTTCAGCACAGGGGTTGATCCTGGGATTCCAGGATCGAGTCCCACATTGGCATCCTTTGGGGCGCCTGTCTCTCCCTCTGCCTATGTTTTCTTCCTCTGCTCCTCTGTGTATCTCTCATGAATAAATAAATAAAATATTTAAATTCCTCAAAAAGAAAGAAACAAATACGTAAGAAGAGATGAAGGAGGGCATTGTTTCATAATTAAAAAGACTATCAGGATCAAACAAATAAATTATTATGCTGCCAACATGGCCAGTAACTAAATATGGAACCAAATTACCAATAAACGTACAGGAACTCACTGATAATGTACAATGACAGGGTTTTTAACACCATCCGAGTCAATGGCAATGGACCTGATCGTCTATGCAGAAAATCAACAGGGAACAATAGCCTAGGACACACTGGACCACAGGACTCAACAGATATAGTCTGAACATTTCTTCCTAAAGCAGAATACACATTTCTTTCAATTGCACATGGGACATTCTCCAGAACAGATCATATCATGGGCCACAAACACACCCCTCAACAGGTACAAGAATGTTGATATCACACCCTGTACCTTTTCGGAGCATGGTGCTATGAAACTCGAAGTCAAACAGTAAGAAAAAATTTGGACAGACCAAAATACGTGGAGGATTATGAACATCCTACTAGAGCATGAATGGAGCAACCAAGGAAATTAAAGAGGAAATTTAAAACAAATGAAAATGAAACATGTTTCTCCAAACCTCTGGGATGTAGAAAAGGCAGTCCAAAGAGAAAAGTACAGAGTAATATAGGCCCTACCTCAAGAAACAAGAAGTCTCCAATACACAGCCTATCCCTACACCTAAATGGAGCTGGAAAGGAATAGCAACAAAGCCTAAAGCCTACAGAAGAAGGGAAAAAATAAAGATGAGAGCAGAAATAAACAATACAGAAATAAAAAAACATTAGAATGGAATAACGAAACTAAGAGCTATTCTTCAAAATAATTAATAAAATGGATCAAACCCTATCCAGCCTTAGGAACGAGAAAAGAGAAAAGACCTAAATAAATAAATCACAAAATGAGAGAAGAGTGATCACAATCCAACACCAGAAACAATTATAAGGGAATACTATGAAAGATTATATGCTAACAAACTGGGGAGACCTGGAAGAAATGGACAAATCCCTAGAAATGTGCAAATGAGCAAACTGAATAGGAAGAAATAGAAAATTGAAACAGATCCATAACGAGCAAAGGAATTGAGTCAGCAAGGCAACTGTATGCCTCAGTGGTTGAGCATGTGCTTTGGCTCAGGTCAGGATCCCAGGATCCTGGTGGATCAAGTCCCACATCAGGCTCCCCGCATGGAGCCTCATTTTCCCTCTGCCTATACCTGCTGCCTCTCTGTGTCTCTCATGAATACATAAATAAAAGCTTTAAAAAAGGAAAAAGATAAAAAGATGAGAAGACCCAAATAAAATCACGAATGAGAAAAGAGAAATAACAACCAACACTACAGAAATACAAACAATAATAAGAGAATATGATAAAAGTATATGCCAGCAACCTAGAACCTGGAAGAAATAGATCAATTCCTAGAAATATATAACATATCAAAATGAAAAATGAAGAAATAAGAACTTGAACAGACCTGTTCACCTAGTAGAGAAAGTGAATCAGCAATAAGGGATCTCCCAACAGGAGATGCTTAGATCAAAAGAACAGAATGGAAAGCCAAAACAAGGTAAAAACATGTAACTCTATGATCCATTAATCGACAACAAGGCAGGAAGGAATATCCAATGGCACAAAGACAGTCTCTTCAAGAAACCCTAACCCTGACCCCAGGATAAGAACAAATGGTGTTGGGAAAACCAGGCAGCCACATGCAGAAGAATCAAACTGGACCACTTTCTTACACCATATATATAAAAAATAAATTCAAAATGGATGAAAGACCTAAATGTGAGACCTGAAACCATACAAAGAGGAAAAGATAGGCAGCAAAGTCTTTGATATTGGCCATTGGATCTTCTTCAGGATATGCCTCTGAGGTGAGGGAAACAGAAGCAAAAATACTATTGGGACTTCATCAAATTGAAAAGCTTCTGCAAAGTGAAGGAAACAACTAAAGCTAAAAAGGCAACATACAGGAGGAGAGGCAAGATGGCAGAAGAGAAGGGTCCCCAAGTCACCTGTCCTGACCAAATTACCTAGATAAACTTCAAATCATCCTTAAAAATCTAGGAATTCAGCCTGAGACTTAAACAGAGCACCAGATAGAATGCTACAGTGAGAAAAGTTCACACTTCTATCAAGGTAGGAAGATGGGGGAAAAGAAATAAAGATACAAAAGGCATCCAACGGGGAGGGGCCCCACAGAGCCAGGCTAAGGCCAGGGCGAGTGCCCCCCGGGCATGAGAGCTCTGTCCCAGAGAAGCAGGAGCTGCACCATTCTTCCAGGGGGAAATGACGCCCGCAGGGATTCAGAGCAAGACCCCAGGAGGGCGGGGATACCCTCGGGCTGCATGGACACAAACATACACCTGCACTCCCAGGAGATTGTACCGAGCTCCCTAAGGGCTGTAGGGCACATGCATTGACCCAGGAGCAGCTCTGAGGGGATCCGGCAGCGGCTCTGGTGCGGAGGGGGGCAGCGGGTCCCTGGGAACAGCTAGTTGGCAGCGCCTAGGGCAGAGGAAGTGGCTTCGTGTGGAGGGGGCTGCGGGGCTCCAGGAGCAGCTCAGAGGGGCTATGGCGGCTCCGTGGAGAGGTGCCTACCCGGCCGGCAGCGAGAATCCAAGCAGCTGCAGGTCAGGGAGCACAGGGCCGGGACACAGCCCAGGATTCGGCCTCCCCCGGGACAGACAGAGGCCTGGAGGGCCCAGGACAGCAAGGACGCTCCTGCTCAGAGCTGAGAAGATCAGCAGCCCTGCCCCAGAGCCTCCAGGCCCTGCAGAACGGACTGCTCCAGAGTTACTGGGGAGGCTGAATACAGGTGTTCCGACCTGGCTGCTGCCACTGGGGTTGTTCCTCCTTGGGCGTCGCAGGGTATACAACTCCCACTGAGGGCTTCACCAGGCAGGGGAGCAGGAGCTCCCCCAAGGGCTAGCACCTGAAAATCAGCACAACAGGCCCCTCCCCCCAGAAGACCAGCTAGACGGCCAAGTTCCAGGGGAAGTCAAGGGACTAAAAGTAGACAGAATCAGAAGATACTCCCCCATGTTTTTGTTAAATTTCTGATTGCCTCCCCCATCCTTTCCCCCCCTTTCTTTCTTTTTCTTTCTCCGTTTATTCTCTTTTTGCTTTTTTCTTCCTTTTTCCTTTTTTCTTTTTCTCTTCTCTTTTTTTTCTTTCTCTCTTCTCTTTTTCTCCCTTTTCCCAATACAACTTGTTTTTGGCCACTCTGCACTGAGCAAAATGACTAGAAGGAAAACCTCACCTCAAAAGAAAAAACAGTCCTCTCTCCCACAGAGTTACAAATCTGAATTACAACTCAATGTCAGAAAACTAATTCAGAAGCACTATTATACGCTACTGGTGGCTCTAGAAAAAAGCATAAAGGACTCAAGAGACTTCATGACTGCAGAATTTAGATACAATCAGGCAGAAATTAAAAAACAATTGAATGAGATGCAATCCAAACTAGAAGTCCTAATGATGAGGGTTAACGAGGTGGAACAACGAGTGAGTGACATAGAAGACAAGTTGATGGCAACGAGGAAAAACTGAGGAAAAAAGAGACAGACAATTAAGAGACCAGGAGACAGATTAAGGGAAATAAACGACAGCCTGAGGAAGAAAACCTATGTGTAATTGGGGATCCTGAGGGCGCCGAAAGGGACAGAGGGACAGAATATGTATTTGAACAAATCCTAGCTGAAAACTTTCCTAAATGGGAAGGGAAACAGGCATTCAGATCCAGGAAATAGAGAGATCCCCACCCCCCTAAAATCAATAAAAACCGTCCAACCACCTCGATTTAATAGTGAAGCTGCAAATTCCAAAGATAAAGAGAAGATCCTTAAAGCAGCAAGAGACAAGAAATCCCTGACCTTTATGGGGAGGAGCAGACCTCTCCACAGCGGACCTGGCAGCCCAGAAAGTGCTGGGCTGGATATATTCAGGGGTCCTCCATGAGAATAACATGCAACCAAGAATACTTTATCCAGCCAGGCTCTCATTCAAAATGGAAGGAGAGATAAAGAGCTTCCAAGTCAGGCAGGAACTGAAAGAATATGTGAACTCCAAACCAGCTCTGCAAGAAATTTTAAGGGGGACTCTTAAAATTCTCCTTTAAGAAGAAGTTCAGTGGAACAATCCACAAAAACAAGGACTGAATAGATGTCATGATGACACTAAACTCATATCTGTTGATAGTAACTCTGAACGTGATGGGCTTAATGACCCCTTCAAAGGCGCAGCGTTTCAGACTGGAATAAAAAATCAGGACCCAACTATTTGCTTCTACAGAGACTCATATTAGACAGAAGGACACCTACAATCTGAAAATAATGAGTTGGAGAACCATTTACCATTCAAATGGTCCTCAAAAGAAAGCAGTGAAAAAAACAAAAAAGAAAGAAAGCAGTGGTACCCATCCATATATCAGATAAACTAAATTTACCCCGAAGACTATAGTGAGAGATGAAGACGAACACTAAATCATACTTAAAAGATCTATCCAACAAGAGGGCTTAACAATCCTCAATATATATTCCCCGAATATCGGAGCTGCCAAATATTTAACCCAATTAATAACGAAAGTGAAGAAATACTTAGATAATAATTATCTTATACTTGGTGACTTCAATCTAGGTCTTTCTACCCTCGATAGTCTTCTAAGCACAACATCTCAAAGAAACGAGAGCTTTAAATGATACACTGGAGCAGATAGATTTCACAGATATCTACAGAACTTTACATCCAAACTGAACTGAATAAACATTCTCTCAAGTGCACATGGAACGTTCTCCAGAATAGACCACCATACTGGGTCACAAATCACGTCTGAACCGATACCAAAAGATTCAGATCATCCCCTGCATATTCTCAGACCATAATGCCTTAAAATTAGAACTAAATCACCACAAGAAGTTTGGAAGGATCTCAACACGTGGAGGTTAAGACCATCCTGCTAAAAGGTGAAAGGTTCAACCAGGAAATTGAGGAAGAATTAAAGGATTCATGGAAACTGGGACCACAGTAACCAGGTCAGGGTGAGGTCCAGAGGGTGACCCGAGTCACCAGGTCCAGGTGAGGCCCAGGTAGAGAAGAGAGTAACCAGGTCCCAATGATCCCCAGCTAAGGACCAGAGACACCATGTCCACGTGAGGTCCAAATATGGATCAGAGTCGTTTTGTTCCAGGTGAGGCCAGAAGGAGACCACAGGAACCAGGTCCAGGAGAGCCCCATATGGGAACCAGGCCACCAGATCCAGATGAGGGCCAGGTGGGGACCAGAGTCACCAAGTCCAGGTGAGGCCCAGGTGGCAACAGGATTCACCAAGTCCAGGTGAGACCCAGGTGGTGACCAGAGTCACCAAGTCCAGATGAGGACCAGGTAAGGACCAGATTCACCAGGTCCAAGTGAAGCCCGGGGGGGGACCAGAGTCACCAGGTAAGGGTGAGGCCCAGAGGGGGAACCAGAGTAACCAGTTTAGTTTGAGGCCCAGAGTGGGACCAGAGGTGCTGGGTGAAAGTGAGGCCCAGGTGTGGAATAGAGTAACCAGGTCCCAATGATGTCTAGGTGAGGACCAGAGTCACTAGAGCCATGCAATGCCCAGATGGGGATCAGAATCACCAGGTCCTGGTGAGGCATAGAAGGACACCAGTGTCACCAGTATCAGGTGAGCCCCATGTGGGAACCAGGGCCACTATATCCAGCTGAGTCCCAGGTCCATGGGAAGCCCACGTGAGGATCAGATTAATCAGGTCGAATTGAGGCTAACTGGGGACAAGTGTCACCAGGTCTCGGTGAGTCCCTAGGTGGGGACAAGATTCACCAGGTCTGAGTTAGGTCAAAGTGGGGATGAGAGTCACCAGGTTGAGGTGAGGCCAAACTGAGGACCAGAGCCACCAGATCCAGGTGAGGTCCATGTTGGAAAGAGAGTCACAAGGTCCAGGAGAGGTCCAGGTGGGGACCAGAGTCACCAGATCCAGGTGTAGCCCAGGTGGGTCCAGAGTCACCAGGTCCAGATGAGGCCCAGGTTAGGATAAGAGTTACCAGGTACAGTTGTCCCAGGTGGGGACCAGAGGCAACAGGTCCATGTGAGGCCGGCTGAAGACCATGGTCAACATGTCTACGTGAGGCCCAGGTGTGGAACACAGTCACCACGTCCAGGTGAGGCCCAGGTGGTGACCCGGATCACCAGGTACAGAGGAGGCCCTTGAAAGAACCAGAGTCAACAGTTCGAGTTGAGGAGCAGGTGGCAACCAGAGTCAGAAGGTCCAAGTCAGGCCATAGGGGGGTTCACAGTCTCCAGGTCAGGGTGAGACCCAGAGGGGGACCAGAGTCACCTGGTACAGGTGAGTTCCAGTTGTGGAACACAGTAACCGGGTCCCAATTATGCCCATTTTAGGACCATCGTCAACAGGGCCAGGTGAGGCCCAGATGGAGATCAGAGTCACCAGGTCCAAGTGAGGCCCAGGTGGGAACCACAGTCACTAGATCCAGGGTAGTCTCAGGTGCATACCAGAGTCACCAGGTCCAGGTGAGGTGCAGATGGCAACTACACTCAACCAGGTCCCGGTGAGGCCCTGATGGGACCAGAGACAAAAGGGACATGAGAGGTTAGAAACACTGCAGCCACCAGGTCCACATGAGGTCCATGTGGGAACGAGAATCACCATTACAGGTGAGGCCCAGGTAGGGATCCGACTGACCAGGTCTAGGTGAGACCCAGGGTGGGAACCAGTGTCACCATGTCCAGGAGTGGCCCAGGGGAAGACCAGAGTTAACAGGTCCAGGTGGGTCCCTGTTAGGGAACAGTGTAACCATGTCCTGATGCTACCCAGGTGAGTACCAGAGACACCAGGTCCAGGTGAGACCCAGGTGGGGACCAGAGACATGAGGTCCAGGTGAGGTCCCGGTGGGAACCACGGTCACCAGGTCAGGTGAGGCCATGCTGAGGATCAGAGTCACCAGTTCCAGGTGAGGCCCAGGTGGGGCCAGAGTCACCTGGTACAGAAGAGGCCAAAGTGAGGACCAGAGTTACCAGGTCCAGGTGAGTCCCAGTGGGGAATAGAGTAACCATGTCCCGATGATGCCCAGGTAGGGACCAGAGTCACCAGGTCCAGATGAAGCCCAGGTGGGGAGTATATTCACTAGGTCCAGGTGAGGCCCAGTTGAGGACCAGGGTCTCCAGGTCTGGCTGAGACCTAGAGGGGTACCAGAATCACCTGGTCCAGGTGACATTCAGATGGGGGATGAGAGTCACCAGGTCAGGGTGAGACCCAGATGGGTTCCAGAGGCATCATGTCCAGGTGAGTCTCAGGTGTGGAACAGAGTATCCAGGTCATAATGATGCCCATGTGAGGACCAGAGTCACCAAATCTGGGTGAGGCCCAGATAGGATCAGAGTCACAATTTCCAGGTGAAGCCAAGAAGTAGTCCACAGCAATCAGGTCCAGGTGGGGAACAAAGTCACCAGGACTGGGTGAGGCCCAGATGGGGACCAGATTCAGCAGGTCCAGGTGAGGACCAGGTGGTGACCAGAGTCACCAATTCCAGATGAGGACCAGGTAAGGACCAGATTCACCAGGTCCAAGTGAGGCCCACGTGGGGACCTGAGTTACCTGGTATGGGTGAGACCCAGGTGGCAACCCCACTCACCAGGTCCAGGTGAGGCCAACTTGCAGGCCAGAGTCACCAGATCCAGGTGAGGCCCTGGTGGGGACCGGAGTCACCAGGTAAATGTGAGGCTAGAAGGACACCACAGTCACCAGGTCCAGGTGTGGCTCATGTGGTAACAAGAGTCACCATGTCCATATGAGACCCAGGTGGGGACCACAGTCTCCAGGTCTTGATTGAGGCCTAGGTGGGGGGCCCAGAGTCATCAGGGTCATGTGAGGCCAAAGTGAAGATCACAGTTATCAGGTCCAGGTGAGTCCCAGGTGGGGAACACAATACCATGTCCAATTATGCCCAGGTGGGAGCAGAGTCACATGGTCCAGACGAGGCCTAAGTGAGGATTATATTCACCAGGTCCTGTTGAGGCCCAGTTGAGGACCAGAGTCCCCAGGTCTGGGTGAGGCCCAAAGGGGGACCAGAGTCACCCGGTCCAGGTTATATCCATGTGGGGACCAGAGTCACCATGTCAGGGTGAGGCCCAGAGGGGGATGAGAGTTACTAGGTCCAGGTGAGGCCCCGAAGTGGAACTGAGTAACCAGGTTTCATGATGCCCATGTGAGGACCAGATTCACCAGGTCCAGGTGAGTTCCCTGTGGGAACCAGTCACCTCGTCCAGGTGAGGCCCAGGTGGGACCACAGTCACCAAGACAGGGTGAGGTTCGGAGGGTGACCAGAGTCACCAGGTCCAGGTGAGGCCCAGGTATATAAGATAGTAACCAGTAACCAGTACCAGAAACCAATGATGCCCAGGTAAGGACCAGAATCCCCAGGTCCAGGTGAGGCCCAAATATGGATCATAGTCTTTTGGTTCCAGGTGAGGCCAGAAGGAGACCACAGGAACCAGGTCCAGGAGAGCCCTATATGGAACCAGAGCCACCAGAACCAGGTGAGGTCCAGGTGGGGACCACAGTCACAAGGTCCAGGTGAGGCCCAGGTGGCAACAAGATTCACCAAGTCCCGGTTAGACCCAGGTGGTGACCAGAGTCACCAGCTCCAGGTGAGGAACAGGTAAGGGCAAGATTCACCAGGTCCAAGTGAAGCCCGGGGGGACCAGAGTCACCAGGTAAGGGTGAGGCCCAGAGGGCTAACCAGAGTAACCAGTTTCGATTGGGGCACAGAGTGGGACCAGAGGTCTCCGGTCAAAGTGAGGCCCAGGTGTGAAATAGAGTATCCAGGTCGCAATGATGCCTAGGTGGGGACCAGAGCCACTAGGGCCATGCAATGCCCAGATGGGGATCAGAGTCACCAGGCCCTGGTGAGGCATAGAAGGAGACCACAGTCACCAGTATCAGGTGAGCCCCATTTGGGAACCAGAGCCACTATATCCAGCTGAGTCCCAGGTCCATGAGAGGCCCACATGAGGACCAGATTCATCAGTCGAATTGAGGCTAGCTGGGGACAAGAGTCAACAGGTCTGGGTGAGGCCTAGGTGGGGACAAGATTCACCAGTTCTGAGTTAGGTCAAAGTCGGGACGAGAGTCACCAGGTCCAGTGAGGCCAAACTGAGGACCAGAGTCACCAGGTCCAGGGGAGGTCCATGTTGGAAAGAGAGTCAGCAGGTCCAGGAGAGTTCCAGATGGGGACCAGAGTCACCAGATCCAGGTGGAGCCCAGGTGTGGACCAGAGATACCAGGTACACGTGAGTCTCAGGGGGAACCAGATGCAACAGGTGCATGTGAGGCCGGCTGGGGACCATGGTCAACAGGTCTACGTGAGGCCTGGTGTGGAACCAGATTTGATTCTTTCCAATTCTTTTTGAATCGATTTGATTCGATTCGATTCTTTTCTATTCGATTCGATTCTTTTAGATTAGATTAGATTAGATTCGATTCATTCGATTCTTTTCGCTTCCATTCGATTTCATTCTTTTGATTCGATGTGATTAGATTTGATTTTTTTTTTTTTAAATTTTTATTTATTTATGATAGTCACACAGAGAGAAAGAGAGAGAGGCAGAGACACAGGCAGAGGGAGAAGCAGGCTCCATGCACCGGGAGCCCGATGTGGGATTCGATCCCGGGTCTCCAGGATCGCGCCCTGGGCCAAAGGCAGGCGCCAAACCGCTGCGCCACCCAGGGATCCCTAGATTTGATATTTTGATTCAAAACTTCCGATTCGATTCGAATCGATTAGATTCTTTTCGATTCGATTCGATTCTTTTTGATTCAATTCGATTCGATTTTTTTCGATTCGATTCGACTAGATTTTTTCGTTTCGATTCGATTCGATTCTTTCCGATTCGATTTGATTCGATTCTTTTCAATTCGATTCGAATCAATTTTTTTCAATTCGATTAGATTTAATTCTTTTCGCTTCCATTCGATTCAATTCTTTTGATTCGATGAGATTAGATTCGAATTTTCTCGATTCGATTCTTTTCGATATGATTCGATTCGAATCGATTAGATTCTTTCTATTTTATTCGATTTGATACGATATTTTCGATTTATTCTTTTCGAATCGATTCTATTCAATTCAATTCGATTCTGTTCGATTCGATACCATTCGATTCAATTCGATTCTTTTCGATTCTATTCAATTCTATTCGATTCGATTCTTTTTGTTTCGATTTGATTCTTTTGGACTCAATTCGATTCGATTTTTTTCGATTCGATTTGATTTATTTTCGTTTCAATTGGATTCGATTTTTTCCTTTTGATTTGATTCGTTTCGATTCTTTTTGATTCGATTATTTTGATTTGATTCGATTCGATTTTTTCAATTCGTTTCGATTCGATTATTTTAATTTCGATTCGATAGTTTTTGATTCATTTCTTATCGATTATTTTCTTTCGATTCAAATTCCATTCTTTTCGAATCGATTCGATTAGATTTGAATCGATTCTTTTTGATTCTATTTGATTGGATTCGATTCTTTTCACTTGCATTCGATTCAATTCTTTTGATTCAGTGCGATTCGATTTGCTTCGATTAGATTCGATTCAATTTGAATAATTTCGATTCGATTATTTTCGATTTGATTCATTTCGATTCGATTATTTTCAATTTGATTCGATTTGATTATTTTCCATCCAATTCATTTCGATTCGATTATTTTCAATTCGATTCTATTCGATTCGTTTCGTTTTGATTCAATTCGATTAATTTCTATTCGATTCGATTTGATTTGATTCGATTATTTTCGATTCGATTCATTTCGATTCGATTAGTTTCAATTCGATTCGATTCATTTTTCGATTCGATTAGATTATCTTCGATTCGATTTGTTTCGATTCGATTAATTTCAATTCGATTATATTCGATTCGATTTGGTTCAATTCGATTCAATTCGATTATTTTTGATTCGATTCGATTCGATTCGAATTGATTCGATTATTTTCGACTCGATTCGTTTCGATTCGATTCGATTCGATTAATTTCAACTCTATTCAATTATTTTCGATTCGATTCATTTCTATTCGATTTTTTTCAATCCGTTTCGTTTCAAGTCGATTCGATTCGATTAATTTTGATTCTATTCGATTCAATTCGATTCAATTCTTCTAATTCCATTTGATTCGATTGTTTTGATTCGGTCCAATTCGATTCGATTTTTTTCGATCCGATTCGGTTTGATTCTTTTCGATTCGAGTCTTTTTGGTTCGAATTTCTTTCTTTTTGAATCGATTCGATTGTTTTTGTTTGATTCGTTTCGATTCAATTCGATTCTATTAATTTCTATTTGATTCGATTCGATTCGATTCAATTATTTTCGATTCAATTTCTTTCAATTCGATTATTTTCGGTTCAATTAGTTTTGATTCAATTCGATAATCTTCGATTCAATTCGTTTCGGTTCGATTATTTTTGATTTGATTCGATTCATTTCGATTCGTTTCATTTCAATTATTTTCGATTCGATTCATTTCGATTCGATTCGATTGTTTTCGATTTGATTCGATTCAATTATTTCGATTCTATTCGTTTGAATCGATTCAAACCGATTATTTTCTATTCGATTCTATTAGATTATTTTCTATTTGATTCATTTCGATTTGATTATTTTTTATTCGATTCAATTCGATTCAAATATTTTCGATTCGATACGTTTCGATTAGATTCAATTCGATTTGATTAATTTCAATTCGATTCGATTTGATCATTTTCGATTCGATGCGTTTCCATTCGATTCGATTCGATTATATTCAATTCGATTCGATTCGATTTGAATCGATTATTTTCGATTCGATTCGATTTTCATTCGATTTGATTCAATTTGAATCTATTTGATTCAATTCTTTTCGATTCGACTATTTTCGATTCGATTCCTTTCGATTCGATTCTTTTCGATTCAATTTGATTCGATTCTTTTTGATTCGATTCGATTTGATTCGTTTTTTTCAATTCGATTCTTCTTTATTTGATTTGTTTTGATTCTATTCGATTCGATTTGATTAGATCTTTTCAAATCTATTCGATTCTTTTCGACTCGATTCGATTTGATTTGATCTTTTTCGATTGATTCTGTCTTTTCAATTCGATTCGATTCGATTCGATTCGATTTCTTGGATTCGATTCGATTTGATATTTTTCATTTCAATTCGAAAGATTTGATTCGTTACTTTTCGATTCTATTCGATTCGTTTATTTTCGATTCGATTCTTTTCAATCTTTTTTTAATTATTCATTTATTTATGATAGTCACAGAGAGAGAGAGGCAGAGACACAGGCAGAAGGAGACGCAGGCTCCATGCACCGGGAGCCCGACATGGGATTTGATCCTGGGTCTCCAGGATCGCGCCCTGGGCCAAAGGCAGGCGCCAAACCGCTGCGCCACCCAGGGATCCCTTTTCGAATCTTTTTTATTCAATTTGATTCGATTCTTTTCGATTCGATTTGATTCGATTCGATTAATTTCGATTCGATTCGATATGATTCGATTTTTTTCGATTCAATTAGTTTCGATTCTATTATTTTAGATTCGATTCGTTTAGATTCGATTCGATTCATTTCGATTTTATTATTTAGATTCGATTCGTTTCGATTCGATTCAATTCGATTATTTTCGATTCGATTCATTTCGATTCGATTATTTTCAATTCAATTCGTTTCGATTCAATTCGATTCGATTAATTTCTATTTAATTCGATTCGATTCGATTCAATTACTTTCGATTCGATTCGTTTCGATTCAATTATTTTCAAGTCGATTCGTTCGATTCGATTATTTACGATTGGATTCTTTTCGATTCAATTTGATTATTATTGATTCGATTCTATTCGATTCGATTTTTTTATTCGATTCGTTTCAATTCGATTATTTTCGATTCGATTCGTTTCGATTCAATTCAATTATTTTTGATTCGATTCGTTTAGATTCGATTATTTTCGATTCGATTAGTTTCGTTCGATTTCACTGTTATTGATTAGATTCGTTTCAATTCGATTATTTTCGATTCGATTCTTTTCGATTCGATTCAATCATTTTCGAGTCGATTCGTTTCCATTTGATTATTTTCGATTCGATTCATTTCGATTTGATTCCATTCGATTATTTTTTATTCGATTCGATTCGATTCTTTTCGATTCAATTCGATTCGATTTGATTTTTTGCCATTCGATTCTTCTTTATTTGATTCTTTTCGATTCTTTTCGATTCGATTTGATTCAATTCATTTCAAATCGATTCTTTTTCATTTGATTCAATTCGATTCGATCTTTTTCGATTCGATTTGATTCTTTTCAAATCGATTCGTTTTTTTTTTCGATTTAATTCGATTCGATTCGATAGTTTTTTATTCGCTTTTTTTTCGATTCTATTCGATTCGATTCTTTTCGATTCTTTTTTATTTAATTTCGATTCAATTCTTTTCGATTCAATTAATTTCTATCGATTCGATTCGACTTGATTCAATTATTTTCGACTCAATTCGTTTCGATTCAATTACTTTCGATTTGATTCGTTTCGATTCGATTCAATTATTTTCAAGTCATTTTGTTTCGATTCGATTATTTGCGATTCGATTCATTTCCATTCAATACGATTCGATTAGTTTGATTCGATTCAATATGATGCTATTATTTTCGAGTCGATTTGTTTCGATTTGATTATTTTTCATTCAATTCGTTTCAATTCGATTCGATTATTTTTGATTCAATTTGGTTCGATTTGATTATTTTTGATTCGATCCGTTTCGATTCAATTCAATTATTTTTGATTCGATTCGTTTCAATTCGTTTATTTTCGATTCGATTCATTTTGATTCGATACGATTCGATTAGTTTTGATTCGATTCAAATATTTTCAAATCAATTCGTTTCGATTAGATTCGTTTCGATTCGGTTAATTTCGATTTGATTCGATTCCTTTCTTTTCTTTTCTTTTCTTTTCTTTTCTTTTTTTTAATTTATGATGTCATACAGAGAGACAGAGAGAGGCAGAGACACAGGCAGAAAGAGAAGCAGGCTCCATGCACTGGGAGCCTGACGTGGGTTTGGATGTCGGGCCTGTCGGATTGCGCCCTGGGCCAAAGGCAGGCGCCAAACCGAGGCGCCACCCAGGGATCCCCGATTCCTTTTTTTTCGATTCGATTCATTTCGATTTGATTATTTTCAATTCGATTCGCTTCAATTTGATTCGATTATTTTCGATTCGATTCGGTTTGATTCGATTATTTTCGATTGGATTCGTTTCGATTCAATTCATTTCGATTCAATTCGATTAGATTAATTTTGATTCGATTTCATTCGATTATTTTCGGCTGATTTGTTTTGATTCGATTCGATTATTTTCAATTTGATTCGTTTTGATTAGATTCGATTAGATTACTTTCAATTCGAATCGTTTTGATTCGATTCGCTTCGATTATTTTTTATTCTATTCTATTCTATTCAAATCCTTGCGATTCGATTCTTTTCGATTTGATTCTTTTCGATTCATCGATTCTATTCTTTTGTATTCGATTCTTTTTGATTCGATTCGATTCTTTTCGATTCGTTTCGATTCGATTCTTTTCGAATCGATTTGATTCTTTTAGATTTGTTTCGATTTTTTCGATTTGATTCTTTTCGATTCGATTCCATTCGATTTTTTCAACTCGATTCGATTCTTTTCGATTCGATTCAATTCTTTTCGATTCGATTCGATTCGATTTGATTCTTTTCTATTCGATTCGATTTGATTCTTCTCGATTATTTTTGATTCCTTTCAATTCGAATCGATTCTTTCGATTCTTTTAAATTCGATTCAATTCGATTCGAATCGTTTTTTGAATTGATTCAATTCTTTTCGATCGACCCCTTCAATTCGATTCGATTCTTTTTGATTTGATTCAATTCGATTCTTTGATTTGATTTGATTCTTTTCGATTCGAATCGATTCGATTTGATTCTTTCGATTTGATTTGATTCGATTCTTTTCAATGGGATTCGATTCCATTTGGTTCGATTCAATTAAATCGATTCTTTTCTATTCGATTTGATTCTTTTCTATATAATTTTATTTGATTCTTTGAGATTCTACTTGATTCTATTCGTTTCAATTCTTTTCGATTGGATTCTTTTCAATTTGATCCTTTCGATTCGCTTCAATTCGCTTCAATTCGATTATTTTTGATTCAATTCGATTCAAATGTTTTCGATTCGATTCGATTCTTTTCTATTTGATTCGGTTTGATTCTTTTCGATCCGATTCGATTCTTATTGATTCATTTCTTTTCGACTCAATTCGATTCGATTTTTCAATTTGATTTGATTCTATTGATTCTATACTATTCTTTTCAATTCGATTCTTTTCAATTTGATTCGATTCGATTCTTTTTGATTCGATTTGATATGATTCTTTTTTATTCGATTCGATTCTTTTCCATTCGATTTGATTCTTTTCGATTCTTTTCAATTTGTTTCGATTCGATTATTTTCTATTCGATTCTTTTCAATTCAATTCATTTATTTACGATTCGATTCAATTCGATTCTTTTCGATTGGATTCGATTTTTTTATTCGATTCAATTTGATTTTTTTCGATTGGATTCAATTCTTTTTTATTTGATTCAATTCGATTCTTTTCGATTCAATTTATTTCGATTCTTTTGGATTCTATTTGATTTGATTATTTTCGATTCAATTCGAATCGATTCGATTCTTTTCGATTTGATTCTTTTCTATTCGATTCGATTCAATTGTTTATGTTTCGATGCAATTCCTTTCGATTCGATTCTTTTCAATTTGATTCGATTCTTTTCAATTGATCGATTCTATTCTATTCTATTCGATTCATTTCGATTCAATTCTTTTCGATTTGATTCGTTACGATTCTTTTCAATTCGATTCTTTTCGATTCGAATCTATTCAATTCTTTTTGATTCGATTCGATTCTATTCGATTTTTTCTGATTTGATTCGATCCGTTTCTTTTCGATTCGATTCGATTCTTTTCGATTCAATTCAATGTGTTTCTTTTCGATTCCATTAGATTCAATTCTTTTGGATTCGATTCGATTCGATTCTTTTTGATTCGATTCGATTCGATTCTTTTGTTTCAATTCGATTCTTTTCGATTCGAATCAATTCGATTCTTTTCATTTCGATTTGATTCATTTCGATTCGATTCTTTTCGATTCGATTCTTTTTGAATCGATTCGATTCTTTCGATTCGATTTGATTCTTTTCGTGTCGATTCGATTCTTTTCTTTTTTTAAAATTTTTTTAAATTTATTTATGATAGTCACACACAGAGAGAGAGGCAGAGACACAGGCAGAGAGAGAAGCAGGCTCCATGCACCGGGAGCCCGGTGTGGGACTCGATCCCGGGTCTCCAGGATCACGCCCTGGGCCAAAGGCAGGCGCCAAACTGCTGCGCCACCCAGGGATCCCTTCGATTCTTTTCGATTTGATTATTTTCAATTCGAAATGATTCGAATCTTTTCATTTCGATTCGATTCATTTCGATTCAATTCTTTTTGATTCGATTCGATTCAATTCGATTGTTTTTGATTTTATTCGATTTGAATCTTTTCCATTCTATTCAATTCGATTGTTTTCCATTCGATTCGATATGATTGGATTCTTTTCGATTCGTTTCGATATGATTCGATTCTTTTGGATTAGATACAATTCTGTTCTTTTCGATTCGATTCGATTCGATTCTTTTCGATTCGATTTGACTCAATTTCATTCTTTGTGATTCAATTCGATTAGAATTTAATCGACTGATTCAATTCGATTCTTTTCGTTTCGGTTCAATTCTTTTCTATTCGATTTTTTCTATTCGATTCGATTCTTTTCATTCAATTCGAATCGATTCGGTTCGATTCTTTTCGTTTCAAATCGATTCGTTTCAATTCAATTCAATTCTTTTCGATTCGATTCGATTCCTTTCGATTTGATTCGATTCTTTTAATTCGATTCGAGTCTTTTCTATTCGATTCAATTCGATTCTTTTCATTTCAATTCAATTCTTTTCTATTCGATTCGATTTGATACTTTTCGAATCGATTCGTTTCGATTCGATCTTTTTGGTTTGATACGATTCTTGTCGATTCCATTAAATTTGATTCGATTCCTTTCAATTCAATTAGATTCTTTTCGATTCGATTCCAATCAATTCGATTCTTTTCTATCGATTCGATTTTTTTCAATTTGATTTGATTCTTTTTGATACGATTCGATTCGATTTTTTTCGATTCGATTCGACTTGATTTTTTTCGATTTGATTCGATACGATTCTTTTCATTTCGATTCAAATCGATTCTTTTCGATTCTATTCGTTTTGATTCTTTTCGATTCGATTCGATTCTTTTTGTTTAGATTCGATTCTTTGCGATTCGATCCTTTTTGATTCGATTCGATACTTTTCGATTCGAATCGATTCGTTTCTTTTCGATTTGAATCAATTCTTTTTTTTAATTTTATTTATTTATGATAGTCACATAGAGAGAGAGAGTGAGAGGCAGAGACACAGGCAGAGGGAGAAGCAGGTTCCATGCACCGGGAGCCCGATGTGGGATTCGATCCCGGGTCTCCAGGATCACGCCCTGGGCCAAAGGCAGGCGCCAAACAGCTGCGCCACCCAGGGATCCCCGAATCAATTCTTTTTGATTCAATTCAATTTAATTCTTTTCCATTCGATTCGATTATTTTCGATTTGATTTTCGTTTCGATATTACTCGATTTGATTGTTTTTGATTTGATTCGAATCTTTTCTATTCTATTCATTTCGATTCTTTTCGATTCGATTCGATATGATTAGATTCTTTTCGATTGGATTCGATTTGGTACGATTCGATTCTGTTCGATTCTATTCAATTAGATTCTTTTCAATTCGGTTTGATTCTTTTTGTTTCGGTTTGATTCTTTTTGATTCAATTCTTTTTGATTCGATTCAATTCTTTTCATTCAATTTGATTCGATTCGATTCTTTTCGTTTCAAATCGATTCATTTCGATTTGATTCTTTTCTATTCGATTCGATTCTCTTCGATTCAATTCAATTCGATTCAAT
Organism: Canis lupus familiaris; assembly: GCF_011100685.1. NCBI lineage: Eukaryota > Metazoa > Chordata > Mammalia > Carnivora > Canidae > Canis > Canis lupus. The sequence goes on from NW_023330977.1 coordinate 30,446, forward strand.
TCTCTTCGATTTAATTCAATTCGATTCTTTTCGATTCCATTCCATTCGATTCTTTTCGATTCAATTCAATTTGATTCTTTTTGTTTCAATTCGATTCTTTTTGATTCTATTCTTTTCCATTCGATTCGAGTCTTTTCTATTTGATTCGATTCTTTTCGATTCGATTCCTTTCGATTCAATTTGATTCTTTTCGTTTCGAATCTATTCTTTTCTATTCTATTCGATTCACTTGTTTTTTATTCGATTCGATTCTATTCGATTCTATTCAATTCTTTTCGTTCCAATTTGATTCGAATCGACGCTTTTCGATTCAATTCGATTCGGTTTGATTCTATTTGTTTCGATTTGATTCTTTTGGATTTCATTAGATTAGATTCTTTTCGATTCGATTCGAATATTTCATTCAATTCGATTCAATTCTGTTCGTTTCAAATCGATTCGTTTCGATTTGATTCTTTGCTATTCGATTTGATTCTTTTCGTTTCAATTTGATTCTTTTCGATTCGATTCTTATCGATTCAATTCGATTCAATTCTTTCAGATCGATTCGATTCTTTTCAATATGATACAATTCGATTCTTTTCGATTTGATAAGATTCAATGCTTTTCGATTCAATTCGTTTCGATTCTTTTCGATTCGATTCTTTTAGATTCAATTCGATTCTATTCGGTTCTTTTCGATTCCATTAAATTTGATTTGATTCTTTTTGACTCAATTAGATTCTTTTCGATTCGTTTCCATTCAATTCGATTCTTTTCGATTCGTTTCGATTAGATTGTTTTCGATTCGATTCAATTTTCTATCAATTCGATTAGATTCTTTTCATTTCAAATCGATTCTTTTCGATTCGATTCAATTAGATTTTTTTGATTCGATTCAATACGATTCGATTCTTTTGTTTCAATTCGATTGTTTTTGATTCAATTGTTTTCGATTCGATTCGATTCAATTCTTTTCATTTCGATTCATTTCTATTCAATTCTTTTCGATTCGATTCGATTCTTTCGTTTCGATTCGATTCATTTCGATTCGATTATTTTATATTCTATTCAATTCTATTCTTTTCGATTCGATTCGATATAATTGGATTCTTTTCGATTCGATTCCTTACCATTAGATTCTTCTCTCTCCGATTCAATTCGATTCTTTTCGATTCAATTAGATTCGATTCTTTATGCTTTGATTCGATTCGATTCTTTTAATTTCAATTTTTTTTCGATTTGATTCTTTTCGATTCGATTCGATTCTTTTCAATTCGATTCGTTTCTTTTCAATTCGATTCGAATCTTTTCGATTCTATTCGATTTGATTCAATTCTTATTGATTTTATTCGATTCAATTCTTTTCTATTCAATTCAACTCGATTCTTTTCGATTCGATTCGATTCGATTGTTTTCCATTCGACCTGATTTGATTCGTTTCGATTATTTTCGATTTGATTTTTTTCGACTCGATTCTTTCGATTCCATTAAATTTGATTTGATTCTTTTCGATTCAATTCGATTCTTTTCTATTTGATTCCATGCAATTCGAATCTTTTCAATTCGATTTGATTCATTTCATTTTGATACGATTCGATCCTTTTCGATTCGATTCCATTTGATTCTTTTCTCTTCGATCCGATACGATCCGATTCTTTTCCTTTCGATTCGAATCGATTCTTTTCGATTCGTTTGGAGTCTTTTCGATTCTATTCATTTTTTTCGATTCGATTCAATTAGATTCTTTTCGTTTAGATTCGATTCTTTTCAATTCGATTCTTTTCGATTCGATTCGATACGATTGTTTTCATTTTGATTCGATGCGATTCGATTCTTTTCCATTCTATTCGATTCTATTTGATTTTTTGATTCAATTCTTATCGATTCGATTAGATTCTTTTTGTTTCAATTCTATTCTTTTCGATTCGATTCATTTCGAATATTTTTGTTTAGATTCGATTCTTTTTGATACAATTCTTTTCATTCCGATGTGATTTGATTCAATTCTTTTCGATTCGATTCGATACAAATAGATTCTTTTCAATATGATTCAATTCGATTCTTTGCTATTCGATTTGATTTGATTCTTTTCTATTCGATTCGATTCGATTCTTTTCATTTCAATTCTATTCTTTTCGATTCTTTTCAATTCACTTCGATTCCATTCGATTTGATTCTTTTCGTTTCGATTCGATTCTTTTCGATTAGATTCGATACGATTCTTTTCATTTTGATTCGATTCGATTCTTATCGATTTGATTCGTTTCAATTCTTTTCAATTCTATTCGATTGTTTTCGTTTCGAATCAATTCGATTCTTTTCAATTCGATTCGATTCTTTTCGATTCGATTCGATACGATTCTTTTCACTTTGATTCAGATCGATTCTTATCGATTTGATGTGATTGGATTCTTTTCCATTCTATTCGATTCTATTCAATTTTTTCTGATTCGATTCAATTCGATTCTTATCGATTCGATTCGATTCTTTTCAGTTCGATTCGATTCTTTTCGATTCGATTCAATTAGATTATTTTTGTTTATATTCAATTATTTTGATACAATTCTTTTCCATTTGATTTGATTCAATTCAATTCTTTTCGATTCGATTCAATTCGATTCTTTTCGTTTTGATTCGATTCATTTCTGTTTGATTCTTTTCGATTCGATTCGATTCTTTTCGATTCTATTCAATTTGATTCTTTTCAATTCTTTCGATTCGATTCGATTCTTTTTGATTCGATTCGATTTGATTAGATTCTTTTCGATTCAATTTAACACTTTCAATTCGAATCGATTTTATTCTTCTTGATTCGATTCGATTCGATTCTTTTTGATTCGATTCGAGTCTATTCGATTTTCTTCGATTCGATTCTTTTCAATTCGAATCGATTCTATTCTATTCTTTTCAATTCGATTCCATTCTTTTATTTCGATTCGATTCTTAACGAAAACAATCGAATAGAATTGAAAAGAATTGAAACGAATCAAATCGATAAGAATCGAATCAAAATGAAAAGAATCGTATCGAATCGAATCAAAATCTAATCAAATCGAATCAAAAAGAATCAAATCGAAAAATCGAATAGAATTGAATAGAATCGAAAAGAATCAAAACGAATCGAACCGAAGAGAATCGATTCGAATCAAAATAAAAAGAATCGTATCAAATTGAATCGAAAAGAATCAAATCAAATAGAATCGAAAGAATTGAATCAAATCTAAAACAATCGAATCAGGGATCCCTGGGTAGCGCAGCTATTTGGCGCCTGCCTTTGGCCCAGGGCACGATCCTGGAGACCCGGGATCGAATCCCACATCGGGCTCCCGAAGCATGGAGCCTGCTTCTCCCTCTGACTGTCTTTGCCTCTCTCTCTCTGTGACTATCATAAATAAAAAAAATAAAAAATAATAAAACAATCGACTCGAATCGAAAAGAATCGAATCAAAAAAAGTCGAATCGAAACGAAAGCAATCGAATCGAATCAAATCGAAAAGAATCGTATTGAATTGAATCGAGTCGAAAAGACTCGAATCGAAAAGACTCGAATCGAATTGAATCAAATCGAAAAGAATCTAATAGAAACGACTTGAAAAGAATCACATCGAAATGATTCAAAATGAATAGAATAGAATCGAAAAAAATCGAATAGAATCGAATAGAATCGAAAAGAATCGAAACGAATTGAATCGAAGAGAATCGATTAGAATCGAAATGAAAAGAATCGTATTGAATCGAATTGAAAAGAATCAAATCAAATCGAATCGAAAGAATTGAATCAAATCGAAAAGAATCCAATCGAATCGAAAAGAATCGAACTGAATGGAATCAAATCGAAAAGAATGTAATTGAATCGAAAAGAATCGAATCAAATCTAATGGAATCGAAAAGAATCGAATTGAATCGAAAAGAATCGAAATGAAACAAATCAGATCAAATGGAAAAGAATCAAATCGAATTGACAAGAATCGAATCGAATCGAAATGAATCGAACCAAAAAGAATCGAATCGAAAAGAATCGAATTGAAATGAAAAGAATCGAATCGAATTGAATTGAATTGAATTGAAAGAATCGAATTGAATAGAAAAAAATCGAATAGAAAACAATCGAACCGAGGGGATCCCTGGGTGGTGCAGCGGTTTGGCGCCTGCCTTTGGCCCAGGGCGCGATCCTGGATATCCGGGATCGAGTCCCACATCGGGCTCCCGGTGCATGGAGCCTGCTTCTCCCTCTGCCTCTCTCTCTCTCTCTCTCTCTCTCTCTCTCAGTGTGTGCCTATCATAAATAAATAAGTAAAAAAGTTTTAAGAAAAAGAAAAGAAAACAATCGTACCGAAAAGAAAAGAATCAAATTGAATCAGTCGATTAAATTCTAATCTAATCGAATCAAAAAGAATGAAATCGAGTCAAATCGAATCGAAAAGAATCGAATCAAATCTAAAAGAATCGAATTGTATCTAATCAAAAAGAATCGAATCGTATCGAATCGAATCGAAAAGAATCCAATTGTATCATCGAATGGAAAATAATTGAATTCAATAGAATAGAAAAGAATCAAATCGAATCAAATCGAAAACAATCAAATTGAATTGATCGAAAAGAATCGAATTGAATCAAATCGAATCGAAATGAAAAGAACCGAATCGATTCAAATAGAAAAGAATCGAATCGAAAAGAATCGAATCGACACGAAAAGAATCGAATCGATTCAAAAAGAATCGAATTGATTCGAAAACATTCGAATCGAAAAGAATCGAATTGAAATGAATCGAATCAAAATGAAAAGAATCTACTCGATTCGAATCAAAAAGAATCGAATCGAAAAGAATCGAATCGAATCCAAAAGAATCGAATCCAAAAGAATCGAATCGAATCAAAAAGAAATGAATTGAATTGAATCAAAAAGAATCGAATCGAATTGAATCGAAAAGGAACTAATCGAATCATATCGAAAAAAATCGAATAGAATCAAATCGAATCAAAAAGAATCGAATAGATTCGAATAAAAAAGAATCGAATCGAGGGATCCCTGGGTGGCGCAGCGGTTTATCGCCTGCCTTTGGCCCAGGGCGCGATCCTGGAGACCCGGGATCGAATCCCACATCAAGCTCCCGGTGCATGGAGCCTGCTTCTCCCTCTGCCTGTGTCTCTGCCTCTCTCTCTCTCTATGTGACTATCATAAAAAAAAGAATCGAATTGAATCGAATTGAAAAAAATCATAATCAAATCGAAAAGAATCGAATTGAAACAAAAAGAATCGAATTCCATGTAATGAAAGATTCGAATTGAAAAGAATCGAATCGAAACAAAAGAATCGGATCGAATCGACATGAATCAAAAAAAATCGAATCAAAACGAATTGAAAAGAAACAAATCAAATAGAATCTAAAAGAATTGAATCGAATCAAATCGAAAAAAATCGAATAGAATTGAATAGAATCGAAAAGAATCAAAACAAATCGAACCGAAGAGAATCGATTCGAATCAAAATAAAAAGAATCGTATCAAATCGAATTGAAAAGAATCAAATCAAATAGAATCGAAAGAATTGAATCAAATCTAAAACAATCGAATCGAATCGAAAAGAATCGAATTGAATGGAATCGAATCGAAAATAATAGAATAGAATCGAAAGAAATCGAATAGAATCAAATCAAATCAAAAAGAATCGAATCGAATTGATCCTAACCAAAATAATCGAATTGATTTGACTTGAATCGAAAAAAAATCAAATCGAAAAGAATCTAATCTAAACGAAAATTATCGAAATGAATAGAATTGAAAAGAATCGAATTGAATCAAATCGAAAAGAATCGAATGGAATCCAATTGAAAAGAATCAAATTGATTCGAATCGAAAAAATTGAATCCAATCGAAAAGAATCTAGTTGAATCGAATCGAAAAGAATCAAATTGAATCAAAACGAATCGATTCGAATGGAATAGAAAAGAATAGAATAGAATCGAAAAGAATCAAATCGAATCGAAATGAATCGAATCGAAATAAAAACAGCGAATCGAATTGATCGAAAAGAATACAATCGAATCAAATCGAAAAGACTCAAATCCAATCGAATCGAAAAGAATCGAATCGAAACAAAAAGAATCGAATCATATCAAATTGAAAAGAATCGATTGGAATTGAATCGAAAAGAATCGAATTGAATCGAAGACCATCGAGTCTAATTGAATCGAAAAGAATCGAATTAAAACGAATCGATTTGAAATGAAAAGAATCGAATCGAATTGAAATGAAGGAAAAGAATCGAATCGATTCAAAAAGAATTTAATCGATAAGAATCGAACCGAAACAAAAAGAATCGAATCAAATAAAAAAGAATCGAATTGAATCGAATCAAAAAAAATGGAATCATATCGAATCGAATCGAAAGGGTCTAATCGTATTAAGTCGAATCGAAAAGAATCTAATTGTATAGAATAGTAAAGAATCGAATCGAATCGAAAACAATTGAATCGAGTCGAATCAATTGAGACGAATGGAATTGAAAAGAATCGAATAAAATGAAAAGAATTGAATCGAACCGAAAAGAATCGAATGGAATCGAAAAGAATCGAATCGAATTGAATCGAAAAGAATCGAATCGAACTGAAAAGAATTGAAATGAATCGAATCAGATCGAATGGAAAAGAATTGAATCGAATCGAAAAGAATAGAATCGAATCGAATTGAAGAGAATCGATTTGAGTCGAAATGAAAAGAATCATATCGAATCAAATCGAAAGGAATCGAATCGAAACAAAACAATCGAATCGAAAAGAATCGAATTGAAAGGAATCGAATCGAAAAGAATCGAATCTAATTGACTAGAAATCAATCGAATCGAATTGAATCGAAAAGAATCGAATCGAATAGCAAACAATCGAATCGAATCAAAAGAATTGAACAGATTTGAATCAAAGTAATCGAATAGATTCGAATCAAAAAGAATCGAATCGAATCCAATTGAAAAGAATCATAAAGAATCGAATCGAAAAGAATCGAATCAAAAAGAATCAAAACGAATCGAATCAGATCGAATGGAAAAGAATCATATCGAATTGAAAGATCCAATTCGAATCAAATCGAATCAAAAAGAATCGAATAGATTTGAATCGAAAAGAATCAAATCGAATTGAAGAGAATCGTAACGAATCGAATTGAAAAGAATCGAATCGAATAGAAAAGAATCGATTCGAATAGCATAGAATTGAAAAGAATCGAATCGATCGAATTGAAAAGAATCGAATCGAAAAAAATCAAATTGAAACAAAAACAATCGAATCGAATCGAATCTAAAAGAATTGTATTGAATCGAATCGAATCGAAAAGAATCGAATCGAAAAGAATCGAATCGAATCAAATCGAAACAAAAGAATCGAATCGAATAGAAACGAATCGGAAAGAATAGAATTGAAACGAATCGAAAAGAATCGAATCAAATCGATCGAAAAAATCGAATAGAATCGAATCGAAAAAAATCGAATAGGATCGAAAAGAATCTAAACGAATCAAATGAAGAGAATCGATTCGAGTCGAAATGAAAAGAATCGTATCGAATAGAATCGAAAATAATCAAATCGAATCGAATCGAAAGAATTGAATCGAATTGAAAACAATTAAATCGAATCGAAAAGAATCGAATTGAATGGAATCGAATAGAAAAGAATCTAATAGAAATGAAAAGAACCGAATCAAATTTAATGGAATCGAAAAGAATCGAATCGAACCATATTGAATCCAAAAGAATCGAATCAAAAATAATCTAAACGAATCAAATCAGATCCAATGGAAAAGAATCGAATCAAATCGAAAAGATTAGAATCGACTCGAAAAGAATCCAATCGTATCGAATCGAATGCAAAAGAATCAAATTGAATAGAATAGAAAAGAATCGAATGGAATCGACTCGAAAAGAATTGAATTGAATCCAATCAAAAAGAATCGAATTGAAATGAATCGAATCGAAATGAAAAGATTCGAATCAATTCGAATCGAAAAGAATCATCGAAAAGAATTGAATCGACATGAAAAGAATCGAATCGAACCGAAAAAATCGATAAGAATCGAATCGAAATGAATCGAATCGAAATGAAAAGAATCTAATCAATTCGAATCGAAAAGAATCGAATTGAAAGAATCGAATCGAAACAAAGAATCGAATCGAATCGAACCGAATCGAAAAGAATCAAATCCAAAAGAATCGAATCGAATCGAAAAGAAACAAATCAAATCTAATAGAAAAAAATCGAATAGAATCAAATCGAATCAAAAAGAATCGAATGATTCGAATAAAAAAGCATCGAATTGAAAAGAATCGTAACGAATCAAATCGAAAAGAATCGAATCGAAAAGAATCGAATCGAATCAAATAGAATTGAAATGAATCGAATCGAAACGAAAACAATCGAATCAAATCGAATGGAAAAGAATCTAATTGAATTGAATCGAAAAAATCGAATAGAATCGAATAGAATCGAAAAGAATCGAAATGAATCGAATCAAATAGAATCGATTCTAATCGAAATGAAAAAGTATCGAAACAAAACAAAAAGCATCAAATCGAATCGAATTGAAAAGAATTGAATCAAATCGAATCGAAAACAATCGAATTGAATCAAATAGATAAGAATAGACTTGAATGGAATTGAATCGAACAGAGTCGAATCGAATTGAAAAGAATCGAATCAAATTTAATGGAATCGAAAAGAATCGAATCGAATCGAATTGAATAAAAAAGAGTCAAATCGAAGAGAAACGAAACAAATCCAATCAGATCGAATGGAAAAGAATCGAATCGAAAAGAATCGAATCGAACCAAAACGAAAAGAATCGAATCGTATCAATTCGAAAAGATTCTAATCGAAATGAAAAGAATCGAATCGAATCGAAAAGAATCGAATCGAAAAAAATCGAATCGAATTAATTCGAGTCGATTTGAAACGAAAAGAATCGAATGAATCGAATAGAATTGAATGAAAAGAATCTAATCAAATTGAAAAGTATCGAATAGAAAAGAATCTAACAGAAATGAAAAGAATCGATCGAATCAGTCGAACAAATTCTAATCGAATCAAATCAAAAACATTCAAATCGAAAACAATCGAATCGAATCTAAAAGCATCGAATCGTATCGAATCGAAAAGAATTGAATCTTATGGAATTGAATCGGAAAAAATCAAATCATATGGAATCGAATCGAAAAGAATCGAATAGATTAAAATAGAAAAGAAAGGAATCGATTTGAATCAAAAAGAATTGAATAGAATCAAAAAGAATCGAATTGAAATGAAAAGAATCGAAACGAATCCAAGAGAATCGAATCGAAACAATAAGAATCGAGTTGAATCGAATTGAAATGCATTGAATCGAAAAGAATCGAGTTCAAACGAAAACAATCGAATCGAACCAAAAAGAATCGAATTGAAAAGAATCGGATCTAAATGAAAAGAATCGAATCGAATAAAAAAGAATCGAATCAAATCGAATCTAAATGAAAAAAATCGATTTGAATTGACATGAATAAAAAATCGAATCGATAAGAATCGAATCTAAATGAAAATAATCAAATTGAATCGAATCGAAAAGAATCGAATCGAAAAGAATCGGATCTAAATGAAAAGAATCGAATCGAATAAAAAAGAATCGAATCAAATCGAATCTAAATGAAAAAAATCGATTTGAATTGACATGAATAAAAATCGAATCGATAAGAATCGAATCTAAATGAAAATAATCAAATTGAATCGAATCGAAAAGAATCGAATCGAAACCAATCGAAAAGAATCGAATAAAATCGTATCGAATAAAATCGAATCCAATCGAAAAGAATCGAATTGAATCAATTCGATAAGAATCAAATCGAATCAAAACGAATCGTTTCAAATAGAATAGAAAAGAATAGAATAGATTCAAATAAAAAAGAATCAAATCGAAAAGAATCGAATCAAAACGAGAAAAAAGAATCGAATCAATCGAAAAGAATAGAATCGAATCAAATCGAAAAGACTCAAATCAAATCGAATCAAAAAGAATCGAATCGAAAAGAATCAAATTGAAACAAAAAAAGTCGAATCGAATCAAATCGAAAAGAATCGATTGGAATCAAATCGAAAAGAATCTATTCGAATTGAATCGAAGACAATCGAATCGAAAAGAATCGAATCGAAAAGAATCGAATCGAAACGAATGGATTTGAAATAAAAAGATTCGAATTGAATCGAATCAAAAGAATCGAAAAGATTTAAATCAAAAAGAATAGAATAGATTCGAATCAAAAAGAACCGAATCGAATCGAATTGAAAAGAATCTTAAAGAATCGAATTGAAAAGACTCGAATCTAATAGAATTGAATTGAATCGTAAAGAATCGAATCGAAAAGAAACGAATCGAACCGAATCGAAAAGAAAACAATCGAATCGAATCAAATACAAAAGAATCGCTTTGAATAGCATAGAATTGAAAAGAATCGAATCAATCGAATTGAAAAGAATCGAATAGAAAAGAATCGATTCAAAAAAGTCGAATCGAAATGAAAACCATCGAATCAAATCGAATCTAAAAGAATCGTATTGAATTGAATCGATTCGAAAAGACTCGAATCGAATTGAATCAAATCGAAAAGAATCTAATAGAAACGACTCGAAAGGAATCAAATCGAAATGATTCAAAATGAATTGAATAGAATAGAATAAAAAAAAATCGAATAGAATCGAATAGAATCGAAAAGAATCGAAACGAATTGAATCGAAGAGAATCGATTAGAATCGAAATGAAAAGAATCGTATTGAATCGAATCGAAAAGAATCCAATCAAATTGAATCGAAAGAATTGAATCAAATCGAAAAGAATCCAATCGAATCGAAAAGAATCGAACTGAATGGAATCAAATCGAAAAGAATCTAATCGAATCGAAAAGAATCGAATCAAATTTAATGGAATCGAAAAGAATCGAATTGAATCGAAAAGAATTGAAATGAAACAAATCAGACCAAATGGAAAAGAATCAAATCGAATTGAAAAGAATCGAATCGAATCGAAATGAATCGAATCGAAAAGAATCGAACTGAAATGAAAAGAATAGAATCGAATAGAAAAGACTCGAATCGAATTAAAAAAATCGAATCAATTCGAATCGAAAAGAATCAAATTGAAACGAATTGATTTGAAACGAAAAGAATCGAATCGAATCGAATCGAATTGAAAGAATCGTATTGAATAGAAAAAAATCGAATAGAAAAGAATCGAACCAAAAAGAATCAAATTGAATCAGTCGATTAAATTCTAATCGAATCGACTCAAAAAGAATGAAATCGAGTCGACTCGAATTGAAAAGAATCGAATCGAATCGAAAAGAATCGAATTGTATCTAATAAAAAAGTATCGAATCGTATCGAATCGAATCGAAAAGAATCCAACTGTATCACCGAATGGAAAATAATCGAATTGAATAGAATAGAAAAGAATCGAATCGAATCAAATCGAAAACAATCAAATTGAATTGATCGAAAAGAATCGAATTGAATCAAATCGAATCGAAATGAAAAGAATCGAATCGATTCAAGTAGAAAAGAATCGAATCGAAAAGAATCAAATAGACACGAAAAGAATCGAATCGAATAAAAAAAATCGAATTGATTCGAAAACATTCGAATCGAAAAGAATCGAATCGAAATGAATAAAATCGAAATGAAAAGAATCTACTCGATTCGAATCAAAAAGAAGCAAATCGAAAAGAATCGAATCCAAAAGAATCGAATCCAAAAGAATCGAATTGAATCAAAAAGAAATGAATTGAATTGAATCAAAAAGAATCGAATCGAATTGAATCGAAAAGGAACTAATCGAATCAAATCGAAAAAAATCGAATAGAATCAAATCGAATCAAAAAGAATCGAATAGATTCGAATAAAAAGGAATCGAATTGAGGGATCCCTGGGTGGCACAGCAGTTTAGCGCCTGCCTTTGGCCCAGGGCGCGATCCTGGAGACCCAGGATCAAATCCCATTTCAGGCTCCCGGTGCATGGAGCCTGCTTCTCCCTCTGCCTGTGTCTCTGCCTCTCTCTCTCTCTGCGCCTATCATAAAAAAAAGAATCGAATTGAATCGAATTGAAAAAAATCGTAAAGAATCAAATCGAAAATAATCGAATTGAATGAATAGAAAAGAATCGATTTGAATAGAATGGAATTGAAAAGAATCGAATCGAAAGAATTGAATTTAAATGAAAACAATCGAATCGAATCGAATCTAACAACTTTAATTGAATTGAATCAAATAGAAAATAATCGAATTGAAAAGAATCGAATCTAAATGAAAAGAATCAAATTGAATCGAATCGATTCGAATTTAATTGAAAAGAATCAAATCAAATAGAATCGAAAAGAATTGAAATGAATCAAATCAGAAGAAACGAATTGAATCGAAGCGAAAAGAATCGATTCGAAAAGAATCGAATTGAAACGAAAAGAATGAAATCGAATGTAACGAAAAAAATCGAATCGAAAAGAATCGAATCGAAACAAAAGAATCGATTCTAATCGAATAAAATCGAAAAGAATCAATACAAAATGAATTGAAAAGAATCGAATCGAAACGAATCGAATAGAATCGATCGAAATGAATCAAATTGAATCAAATCGAATTGAAAAGAATCAAATAAAATAGAATAGAAAAGAATCGAATTGAATCGAAGAGAAAAGAATAGAATTGAATCGAATCGAAAAAGAATCGAATAGAATCGAAAAGAATCAAAACGAATCGAATCGAAGAGAATCAATTCGAATCAAAATGAAAAAATCATATCGAATTGAAACGAAAAGAATCAAATTGAATCGAATTGAAAAGAATTGAATCAAATCGAATCGATTTGAAATGAAAAGAATCGAATTAATCAAATCGAATTGAATGAAAAGAATCGAATCGAATAGAAAAGAAACGAAAAGAATCGATCGAATCAGTCGAATAAATTCTAATCGAATCTAATCAAAAACAATCAAATCGAAAAGAATCGAATCAAATCGAATTGAAAAGAATCAAATCATATCGAATCGAAAAGAATCGAATCGATTCAAAAAGAATCGAATTGAATTGAATCGAAAAGAATCGAATCATATGGAATCAAATCGAGAGGAATCAAATTGAATAAAATAGGAAAGAAAGGAATCGAATTGAATTGAAAAGGATCGAATCGAATCAAAAAGAATCAAATCAAAACGAAAAGAATTGAAACGAATCGACGAGAATCGAATTGAATCAAAAAGAATCGAGTAGAATTGAATAGAAAAGCATCGAATCAAAAAAAATCGAATTCTAACGAAAAAAGTCAAATTTAATCGAATCGAAAAAAAATCGAATTGAATGAATCAAATTGAAAAGAATTGAATCGAATTGAATCAAAAAGAATCGAATCGAATCAAATCGAAAGAATCGAATCGAATCGAAAAGAATCCAATCAAATAGAATCGAAAAGAATCGAATCAAATTGAAAAGAATCGAATTGAATCGAATCGAAAAAAATCGAAAACAATCGAATAGAATCGAAAAGAATCGAAATGAATCGAATTGAAGAGAATCTATTCGAATCGAAATGAAAAGAATCGTATTGAATCGAATCGAAAAGAAATCGAATCAAAAAGAATCGAATCGATCGAATCCAAAACAATCGAATCGAATAGAATCGAAAAGAATAGAATCGATTGGAATCAAATCAAAAAGAAACGAATCGAATCGAAAAGAATCTAATCAAATTCAATGGAATCGAAAAGAATCGAATCGAATCGAATTGATTCGAAATGTATCAAATAGAAAATAATCTAGGGATCCCTGAGTGGCGCAGTGGTTTAGCGCCTGCCTTTGGCCCAGGGCGCGATCCTGGATATCCGGGATCGAATCCCACGTCGGGCTCCCGGTGCATGGAGCCTGCTTCTCCCTCTGCCTGTCTCTGCCTCTCTCTCTCTCGCTCTCTGTGTGACTATCATAAATAAATAAAAATTAAAAAAAGATTAAAAAAAAAAAAAAGAAAATAATCTAAATGAATCGAACAGATCGAAAGGAAAAGAATCGAATTGAATCAAGAATAATCGAATCGAATCCTATCAAAAAGAATCGAATATAAATGAATCGAATCAAAATGAAAAGAATTGAATCCAAACAAAAAGTAGCGAAACGAAAATAATCGAATCAAATCAAAAAGAATAAAATCGAAACAAATTGAATCAAACCGAAACGAATCGAATCGAGAAGAATCGAATTGAATCGAATCGAATTGAATCAAATGAAAAGAATCAAATTGGAGAGAAAAGAATCGAATCGAATTGAAAACAATCTAATCGAATAGAATTGAAAAGAATCGAATAGAAAAGAATAGAATCGAAAGGAAAAGAATCGAATCAACTCGAAAAGAATCGAATCGAATGGAATAGAAAAGAATCGAATCGAATTGATCGAAAAGAATCGAATCAAAACGAATCAAATTGAAACGAAAAGAATCGAATCAAGTCGAATCGAATTGAATTGAAAAGAATCTATCTGAAATGAAAACAAGCGAATTGAATCGAATCGAAAATATTCTAATCAAAAAGAATCGAATCGAAACGAATCGAGAAGAATCGAATCGAATGAAATCGAATAGAAAATAATTGAATTGAATCGAATCGAAAAGAATCAAATCGTATCGAATCAAATCAAATAGAATAGAAAAGAATCGAATCAAATCAAATCGAAAAGAACGAATCGAATAGAATAGAAAAGAATCGGAACGAATCGAATCGAAAGGAATCAAAATGAATCGAATCGAAAAGAATCGAATAGAAAAGAATCGAATCGAATGGAATCAAATCAAATCAAATTGAAAAGAATCGAATTGAATCGAATTGAAAAGAATCAAAAAGAATCGAATTGAATCGAAAAGAGTCAAATAGAAAAGAATCGACTGGAAACGAAAAGAATGGATTCGAATCGAATGGAAAAGAATTGAATCGAATCGAATTGAATCGAAAAGAATCGAATCGAATCAAAAAGAATCTAATCGAATCAGAAAGAATTGTATCAAATCAAAAACAATCAAAACGAAATGAATCGAAAAAAATAAAATCGAATCGAATCAAAAAGGATCGAATAGAAAAGAATCGAAAAGAATTGAATAGAGTCGCATCCAATCAAAAAGTATCAAATCAAATCGAGAAGAATCTGATCGAATCGGAAAAAATCGAATCGAATCGAAAAGAATTGAATCGAATCAAATAGTAAAGAATCGAATCGAATCGAAAAGTATCGAATTGAATCGAATAGAAAATAATCTAATTGTATCGAATCAAATCGAAAAGAATCTAATCGTATCGAATCGAGTAAAGAAGAATCGAATTGCATAGAATATAAAAGAATCGAATCGATTCGAATTGAAAAGAATCATATCGAATCGATTCGAAAAGAATCAAATCGAAACTAATCCAAAAGAATCGAATCAAATCGAATCAAAAAGAATCGAATCAAATAGAAAAGAATCGAATCAAACTAAAAGAATAGAATCGAATCGAAAAGAATAGGATCATACCAAAAAGAATCGAATCGATTCGAATCAAAAAGAATCAAATCTAAATGAAAAGAATCAAATGAATCGAATCGAAAAGAATCGAAGCAATTCGAATCAAATCGAAAAGATTCAAATCAAATACAATCGAAAAGAATCTAATCGAATCGAAAACAATCTAATTGAATTGAATCGAAAAGAATCAAATCGAAATGAAATGCATCGAATCGAATAGAATCGAATCGAAAAGAATCGAATCGAAAAGAATCAAATTGAAACGAAAAGAATTGAATTGAATCGGATCGAAAATAATCTAATTGAATTGAATGAAAAGAATCGAATCAATTTGAAAGGAATCGAATCAAAAAGAATCGAACCAAAATGAAAAGAATCGAAACAAATCGGTCGAATATATTCTAACTGAAACGAATCAAATAGAATCAAATCGATTCTAATCGAATTGAGAAGAATCAAATTGAATCGAATCGAAAAGAATCGAATCGAATCAAATCAACTAGAAAAGAATCTAATTGATTTGACCGAATTGAGTCGAAAAGAATGGAATCGAAAAAATCGAATTCAAAAGAATAGAATATAATCAAATCAAAAAGAATTGAATCGAATTGAATTGAAAAGATTCAATCGAAAAGAATCGAATCGAATCGAATAAAAAAATCGAATCAAATCACAGCGAATCAAAAAAATCGAATTGAATGGAAATGAAAAGAATAGAATAGAATCAAATCAAATTGAAAAGAATGAAATTGACTCGAATCGATTCGAAAAGAAAGGAATTCGAATCGAAAAGAAACGAATCAAAAACTATCGAATCGAAACGAAAATAATCTAATCAAATCAAATCGAAAAATCAAATCGAATCGAATCGAAAAAATCAAATCGAATTGAAAAGAATCGAATCGTATGGAATCAAATCAAATAGAAAAGAATCTAATCGATTTGAATCGAATCCAATCGAAAAGAATCGAATCGAATCAAATCGATTCGAAAAGAATAGAAAAGAACCTAATTTAATTGAATTGAAAAGAATTGAGTCTAATTGAACCTAATCGAAAAGTGTAGAATCAAAAAGAATCAAATCCAATCGAAAAACATCAAATCAAATCGAACGAATCGAATCGAAAAGAATCGAATTGAATCGAATCGAAAAGAATCGAATCGAATCGAAAAGAATCGAATTGAATCGAATCGAATCGAAAAGAATTGAAATGAATTCAATCGAAAAGAATCGAATCGAATCGAAAAGAATCGAATCAAATCAAATCGAAAAGAATCGAATCGAATCAAATCCAAAAAAATCGAATTGAAAAGAATCGAATCCAAAAGAATCGAATCGCATCAAATCAATAGAATCGAATCGAATGGAAGTGAAAAGTATCGAATTGAATGGAATCGAACCGAATCGAATTGAATCGAATCGAACCGAATCGAATCGAATAGAAAAGAAGAGAATCGAATCGAATCGATTCGAAAAGAAAGGAATTCGAAACAAAAACTATCAAAAAGAAACGAATCAAAAACTATTGAATCGAAACGAAAATTATCGAAGGAATCGAATCGAATCTATTCGAAAAGTATCGAAACGAAAAGAATTGAATCGAATAGATTCCAAACGAATCGAATCGAAAAGAATCAAATTGAATCGAAAAAATCGAATCAAATCACAGCGAATCAAAAAAATCGAATCGAATGGAAGCGAAAGAATCGATTCGAATCAAATCAAATCGAAAAGAATCGAATCGATTCGAAAAGAAAGGAACTCGAATCGAAAAGAATCGAATCGAAAAGAAACGAATCAAAAACTATCGAATCGAAACGAAAATAATCGAATCAAATCGAATCGAAAAGAATCGAATCGAATTGAAAAGAATCAAATCGTATCGAATCAAATCAAATAGAAAAGAATCTAACCGATTTGAATCCAATCAAATTGAAAAGAATCGAATCGAAATGAAAAGAATCGAATCGAATCAAATCAATTCGAAAAGATTCGAAAAGAACCTAATTTAATTGAATCGAATTGAAAAGAATTGAGTCTAATTGAATTTAATCGAAAAGAATAGAATCCAAAAGAATCAAATCCAATAGAATCCAAAAGAATCAAATCCAATAGAAAAATATCAAATCGAAAATATTCGAATCGAATCTAATCGAAAAGAATCGAAATGATTCAATCGAAAAGAATCAAATCGAATCGAATTGAAAGCAATCGAAAAGAATCGAATCAAATCAAATCAAAAAGAATCGAATCGAATTGAATCGAAAAAAATCGAGTCGAAAATAATCAATCGAAATGAAAATAATCGAATCGCATCAAATCAAAAGAATCGAATCGAATGGAAGTGAAAAGTATCGAATCGAATCGAATCGAACCAAATCAAATCAAATTGAATGGAAGTGAATTGAATCGAATCGAATTGAATCGAACCGATTCGAATCGAATCGAAAAGAATATAATCGACTCGAATCGATTCAAAAAGAAAGGAATTCGAAACGAAATGAATCGAAAAGAAAAGAAACGAATAGAAAACTATCGAATCGAGGCGAAAATAATCGAATCGAATCGAATAGAATTAAAACGAAAAGAATAGAATTGAAAAGATTTGAATCGAATAGATTCCAATCGAATCGAAAAGAATCGAATCGAATCGAATTGAAAAGAATCGAAATGAACCAAATCAAATTAAATTGAAAGGAATCGAATCCAAATGAATTGAATCAAAGAGTCACCAGTTCCAGGTGAGGACAAGAAGGAGTCCACAGCAATCAGGTCCAGGTGGGGAACAAAGTCACCAGGACTGGGTGAGGCCCAGATGGGGACCAGATTCACCAGGTCCAAGTGAGGCCCACTTGGGGACCTGAGTCACCAGGTATGGGTGAGGCCCAGGTGGCAACCCGACTCACCAGGTCCAGGTAAGACCAACCTGCCGGCCAGCATCACCAGATCCAGGTGAGGCCCTGGTAGGGAGCAGAGTCATCAGGTAAATGTGAGGCTAGAAGGACACCAGAGTCACCAGGCCCAGGTGTGGTTCATGTGGGAACGAGAGTCACCAGGTCCACGTGAGACCCAGGTGGGGTCCACAGTCACCAGGTCAAGACTGAGGCCTAGGTGGGGGGCCCAGAGTCATCAGGGCCAGGTGAGGCCAAAGTGTGGGGGAACGTTAACAGGTCTCGGTGAGTCCCAGGTGGGGAACAGAGTACCCATGTCCCATTGATGCCCAGGTGGGACCACAGTCACAAGGTCCAGACAAAGCCTAAGTGAGGAGTAGATTCACCAGGTCCTGTTGAGGCCCACTTGAGGACCAGAGTCCCCATCTACGGGTGAGGCCCAGAGGGTGACCAGAGTCACCCGGTCCAGGTGATATCCAGGTGAAAACCAGAGTAACCACGTCAGGGTGAGCCTCCGAGGTGGACGAAGTCACTGGGTCCAGGTGAGGCCCTGATGTGGAACTGAGTAACCAGGTCCTATGATGCCCATGTGAGGACCAGATTCACCAGGTCCAGGTGACTTCCCTGTGGGAACCAGTCACCTCATCCAGGTGAGGCCCAGGTGGGAGCACAGTCACCAGGTCAGGGTGAGATCCAGAGGGTGACCAGAGTCACCAGGTCCAGGTGAGGCCCAGGTATAGAAGAGGGTAACCAGGTCCCAATGATGCCCAGGTAAGGACCAGAGTCACCAGGTCCCCGTGAGGCCCAAATGTGGATCAGAGTCGTTTTGTTCCAGGTGAGGCCAGGAGACCACAGGAACCAGGTTCAGGTGAACCCCATATGGGAACCAGAGCCACCAGATCAAGGTGAGGTCCAGGTGGGACCACAGTCACAAGGTCCAGGTGAGGCCCAGGAGGCAAGAAGATTCACCAAGTCCAGGTGAGACCCAGGTGGTGACCAGAGTCACCAGGTCCAGGTGAGGACCAGCTAAGGACCAGATTCACCAGGTCCAAGTGAAGCTCAGGGGGGGACCAGAGTCACCAGGTAAGGGTGAGGCCCAGAGGGGGAACCAGAGTAACCAGTTTAGTTTGAGGCCCAGAGTGGGACCAGAGGTCTCCAGTCAACGTGAGGCCAGGTGTGGAATAGAGTATCCAGGTCCCAATGATGCCTAGGTGAGGACCAGAGTCACTAGGACCATGCAAGGCCAAGATGGGGATCAGAATCACCAGGTCCTGGTGAGGCATAGAAGGAGACCACAGGCACCAGTATCAGCTGAGCCCCATGTGGGAACCAGAGCAACTATATCCAGCTGAGTCCCAGGTCCATGTGAGGCCCACGTGAGGACCAGATTCATCAGGTCGAATTGAGGCATAGCTGGGGACAAGAGTCACCAGGTCTGGGTGAGGCCTAGGTGGGGACAAGATTCACCAGGTCTGAGTTAGGTCAAAGTGGGGACAAGAGTTACAGGTCCGGGTGAGGTCCATGTTGGAAAGAGAGTCACCAGGTCCAGGAGAGGTCCAGGTGGTGACCAGAGTCACCAGATCCAGGTGAAGCCCAGGTGGGGACCAGAGTCACCAGGGCCAGATGAGGCTCAGGTGAGGACCAGAGTTACCAGGTACAAATAAGTCCCAGGTGGGGACCAGAGGCAGCAGGTCCATGTGAAGCCGGCTGTGGACCATGGTCAACAGGTCTACATGAGGCCCAGCTGTGGAACACAGTAACCAGGTCCAGGTGAGTCCCAGGTGGTGACAACAGTCACCACGTCCAGGTGAGGCCCAGGTGGGGAGCAGGATCACCAGGTACAGGGGAGTCCCTTGAAAGAACCAGAGTCAACAGTTCGATGTGAGGCGCAGGTGGCTACCAGAGTCAGCAGGTCCATGTCAGGTCAAAGTGGGATTTGAGAAGTACATGAGAAGCTAGAAACACTGCAGCCACCAGGTCCACATGAGGACCATGTGGGAATGAAAGTCACCAGTTACAGGTGAGGCCCAGGTGGGGATCAGACTCACCAAGTCCAGGTGAGAATCAGGTGGGAACCAGTGTCATCATGTCCAGGTGTGGCCCAGGTGAAGACCAGAGTTAACAGGTCCAGGTGGGTCCCTGTTAGGGAACAGTGTAACCATGTCCTGATGTTACCCAGGTGGGTACCAGAGACAACAGGTCCAGGTGAGGCCCAGGTGGGGACCAGAGACATGAGGTCCAGATGAGGTCCCGGTGGGAACCACAGTCACCAGGTCAGGTGAGACCATGCTGAGGATCAGAGTCACCAGTTCCAGGTGAGGCCCAGGTGGGGCCAGAGTCACCTGGTACAGAAGAGGCCAAAGTGAGGACCAGAGTTACCAGGTTCAGGTGCGTCCCAGTGGTGAATAGAGTAAACATGTCCCGATGATGCCCAGGTAGGTACCAGAGTCAGCAGGTCCAGATGAGGCCCAAGTAGGGAGCATATTCACTAGGTCCAGGTGAGGCCCAGTTGAGGACCAGAGTCACTAGGACTGGTTGAGGCCTAGAGGGGTACCGGAATCACCTGGTTCAGGTGACATCCAGATGGGGACCAGAGTCTCCAGGTCAGGGTGAGGACCAGAGTGGTTCCAGAGTCATCATGTCCAGGTGAGGCTCAGGTGTGGAACAGAGTAACCAGCTCCCAATGATGCCCAGGTGAGGACCAGAGTCACCCGAACTGGGTGAGGCCCAGATAGGATGAGAGTCTCCAGTTCCAGATGAGGCCAAGAAGGAGTCCACAACAATCAGGTCCAGGTGGGGGACAAAGTCACCAGGGCTGGGTGAGGCCCAGATGGGGACCAGATTCACCAGGTCCAGGTGAGGCCCAGGTGGTGACCAGAGTCCCCAGGTCCGGGTGAGGACCAGGTAAGGATCAGATTCACCAGGTCCAAGTGAGGCCCACGTGGGGACCTGAGTCACCAGGTATGGGTGAGGCCCAGGTGGCAACCCCACTGACCAGGTCCAGGTGAGGCCAACCTGCAGGCCCAGAGTCACCAGATCCAGGTGAGGCCCTGGTGGGGGACCGGAGTCACCAGGTAAATGTGAGGCTAGAAGGACACCACAGTCACCAGGTCCAGGTGTGGTTCATGTGGGAACGAGAGTCACCAAGTCCAGGTGAGTCCCAGGTGGGGACCACAGTCACCAGGGTCCAGATTGAGGCCTAGGTGGGGGGCCCAGAGTCATCAGGGTCAGGTGAGGCCAAAGTGTGGAGCAAAGTTATCAGGTCCAGGTGAAGTCCCAGGTGGGAATCAGTCACCTCGTCCAGGTGAGGCCCACAGAGTAGTGCCTCCAAGCTCAATCCCGCGATTTCCTAGTAGTTCCTGTCTTAGACTGGTGCTACATACTAAGTTCCATACTAGCTACTTGAACCCTGCATCCAACGGCAACTTACATCCGAGAGTTGGGCTCACACGCAGTCCCTCACAGTTCCACACTGCCTGCAGAATGTCCTTCCCAACGTGTTCACCAGAGACGTTTATCAGAAGCTTGTGAAACGCAAGTGGAATAATGCAGGCCTGGAAGGTGTCTCCAGGTGGAGTAGAGTGGTATTCTTGGAACCTCCTGAGTTAGAATACTGCTGCGTTCTCAGGGCCAGAAGAATGCAGCTAGTTGAAAGCTGGCTTCTAGACGTGCTTCCTTGTGAGAGTTGAGGTGAGGCAGGACCCTCCCGCAACCTGACTGCCTGTAGGCATAGGTCCTAACATCCTTATGTTAGGTGCTGGGAAGAGGTTGTGAAAAGCATGTAGACATTTCAGCTTGTAGTCACGTGTAACTGAGTTCAATACAGCGATTCCACAGCCTTGTTCAATTCAGAGGTAGCTAGGTTCTAACTCCCATAAAAGAGTGGCTAGCAGACATCTGCCTGCAAAGCATACACGCTTCTCAGAGTTTGAGCTTATGGGCTGTACCTCCCACAATCTGACAGCCTGTACGTTTACGAACCTCCTCACTAGACATGTTTGTCAGAAGCTCATGGGATGCAAGGGGCAAGCTGCAGGCTTCAACGGTTGTGTCTCCAGGTGCAGGAGAGCTTTATTCATGGGAACAACCTGACTTCCAATGCTTGTAAAGTTTGGTGAGGTTACGGTTAGGGTAGGGTTAGGGTCCTGTTAAGCTAGGGTGTAGGGTTAGGGTTAGGGTTAGGGTTAGGGTTCAGGTTAGGGGTTATGGGTAGGTTCAGTGTTAGGGGTAGGGCTACGTGTTAGGGTTAGGGTTAGGTTACGGGTTAGGGTTTGCGTTAGGCTACGGTATTAGGGTAACAGGTTTAGTGTTAGGGTTAGGTCGAGGTTAGGGTTAGAGTTAGGTTTAGCGGTACCAGGATAGGGTTTTGGTTAGGGTTACGGTTAGCTTTAGGGTTAGGGTATGGGTTAGGGTTAAAGTGTAGGGTACTGTTTTGGGTTAGGGTTTAGGGTTAGCATTAGGTTACGGGTTAGGGCTAGGATAGGGTAGGGTTAGGGTTAGGATTAGGTTTTTGGTTAGGGTTAGGATTATGGATGGGTTTCGTTAGGTTTAGTGTTGGGGTAAGTTTAGGTTAGGGGTACGGTTCGAGTTTGGGTTTGGTAATGGATAGGGTTAGGGTAAGCGTTAGGGTATGGGTTAGGTTTAGGGTATGGGTTAAGGGTTAGGTTAGGGTTAGGTTTAGGGTTAGGGTTAGGGTATGGGATAGGGTTAGGTTTAGGGTACTCTTTAGCGTTAGGGTTAGGGTTGGGGTAGGTTACAGGTTAGGGTTACGGTTAGGGTAGAGTACGGGTTAGGGTTAAAGCTCGGGTTATGTTTAGGGTTCGGGTTAGGCTACAGGTTAGGGTTAGTGTTAGGGTTATGGTTAGGGTTCATATTAGGCTTAGGTTTAGGGTACAGATTAGGGTTAGGGTACGGGTTAGGGTTAGGGTTCGGTTTAGGGAATGGGATAGGATTACGGTTTGGGTAAGGGTTAGGGTACGGGTTAGGGTACAGGTTGGGATACGGTTTAGGGTTAGGGTACGGGTTGGAGTTAGGGTTCGGGTTCGGGTTAGGGTTAGGTTTAGGGTACGGGTTAGGTTTAGGGTTATGGTACAGGTTAGGGTATGGATTAGGGTTAGGGTTAGGGTACAGGTTAGGGTTAGGGTACAGGAGAGTTAGTGTTAGAGTTAGGGTACGGGTTTGGGTTAGGGTTCGGGTTAGCATACGGCTTAGGGTTAGGTTTAGGTTTAGGGTTAGGGTTAAGGTACACGTTAGGGTTAGGGTTAAGGTACTGTTTAGGGTTAGGGTTAGGGTTAGGTTTAGGGGTAGTTTTAGTGTGAGGGTACGGGTTATGGTTAGGGTTAGGGTAGTGTACAGTTTAGGGTTACGGTACGGGTTAGGGTTAGTTTTAAGTTTAGGATTAGGGTACAGGTTAGGGTTAGTGTTAGGGTACCATTTAGGGTTAGTGTACGGGTTAGCGTTAGGGTTGGGATTAGTGTAAGTGTTAGGATTGGGTTAGGGTTAGGTATGGGTTATTAGTGTACGGGTTACTGTTGGTGTTAGGGTATGGTTTAGGGTTAGGATA
>NW_023330978.1:0-54379 GCF_011100685.1 Canis lupus familiaris
CGGGAGAATTAATATTGTGAAAATGTCTATGCTACCCAGGGCAATTTACACATTCAGTGCAATCCCTATCAAAATATCATGGACTTTTCTTCAGAACGTTGGCACAAATCATCTTAAGATTTGTGTGGAATCAGAAAGGACCCCGAAGAGCCAGGGGAATATTGAAAAAGAAAACCAGAGGTGGGGGCATCACAATGCCGGATTTCAAGTTGTACTACACAGTTGTGGTCATCAAGACAGTGTGGTACTGGCACAAAAAACAGACACATAGATCAATGGAACAGAATAGAGAACCCAGAAATGGCCCCTCAACCCTTTGGTCAAGTAATATTCGACAAAACAGGAAAGACTATCCACTAGCTAAAGGACAGTCTCTTGGGGATTCCTGGGGGGCTCAGTGGTTTAGTGTCTGCCTTCGGCCTGGGGCATGATCCTAGAGACCCGGGATCAAGTCCAACATTGGGCTCCCTGCATGGGGCCTACTTCTCTCTCTGCCTGTGTCTCTGCCTGCCTCTGTCTGTTTCTCAAGAATAAATAAATAAAATCTTTAAAAAAAATTATTTTTTTAAAAAAGGACAATCTCTTCAATAAATGGTTGCTGGGACAATTGGACCCAGCCACGTGCAGAAGAATGAAACCAGGACCATTCTCTTACACCATACACAAAGATAAATTCAAAATGGACGAAAGATCTAAATGTGAGACAAGATTTCATCAAAATCCTAGAAGACATGGGACACCTGAGTGGCTGAGCAGTTTTAAAGTGCCTGCCTTCAGCCCAGGGCGTGATCCTGGAGTCCCGGGATCGAGTCCCACGTCAGGCTCCCTGCATGGAGCCTGCTACTTCCTCTGCCTGTGTCTCTGCCTCTCTCTCTCTCTCTCTCTCTCTGTTCTCTCATGAATAAATAAATAAAATATTTAAAAAAACAAAAAAAAATCCTAGAGGACAACACAGGCCAACACCCTTTATGAACTCGGCCACAGCAACTTCTTGCAAGATACATCCAGGAAGGCAAGGGAAACAAAAGCAAAAATGAACTACTGGGACTTCATCAAGACAAAAAGCTTCTGCCACAGCAAAAGAAACAGTCAACAAAACTAAAAGACAACCTACAGAATGGGAGAAGATATTGCAAATGACCTATCAGATAAAGGGCTAGTATCCAAGACCTATAAAGACCTTATTAAACTCAACAGCAAAGAAACAAACAATCCAATCATGAAATGGGCAAAAGACCTGAACAGAGATCTCACAGAGGAAGACATAGACATGGCCAACAAGCACATGAGAAAATGCTCCGCATCCCTGGCCCTCAGGAAATACAAATCAAAACCACAATGAGATACCACCTCACACCCAGTGAGAATGGGGAAAATTCACAAGACAGGAAACAACAAATGTTGGAGAGGATGCGGACAAAGGGGAACCCTCTTGCACTGGTGGTGGGAATGTGAACTGGTGCAGCCACTCTGGAAATCTGTGGAGGTTCCTTAAAGAGTTAAAAATAGATCTGCCCTATGACCCAGCAATTGCAATGCTGGGGATTTACCCCAAAGATACAGATGCAGTGAAACATCAGGACACCTGCACCCCAATGTTTATAAGGGGCCTTGGTGTCCATCGAAAGATGAATGGATAAAGAAGATGTGGTTTATGTATACAATGGAATATTACTCAGCCATTAGAAACGACGAATACCCACCATTTGCTCAACGTGGATCGAACTGGAGGGTATTATGCTGAGTGAAGTAAGTCAATTGGAGAAGGACAGTCATTATATGGTTTTGTTCATTCGGGGAATATAAAATATAGTGAAAGGGATTATAGGGGAAGAAGAGGGAAACATCAGAGAGGGTGACAGAACACGAGAACCTCCTAACTCTGGGAAACGAAAAAGGGGTAGTGGGAACGGGAGGTGGTCGGGGCAATGGGGTGACTGGGTGACGGGCACTGACAGGATGAGCAAATCGAACTCCAATAAAAAATATACAAAAAAGTTAACAGGATTCGAACAAAATAACTCTATGGACCTACATTTGGCAACTTAGATGAAACAGAGAATTGCTTGAAAGGCACAAACAAAGCTCAACCAGGAGAAGGGGCAAGATGGTGGAAGAGTAGGGTCCCCAAGTCACCTGTCCCCACCAAATTACCTAGATAACCTTCAAATCATCCTGAAAATCTACGAATTTGGCCTGAGATTTAAGGAGAGAAACAGCTGGAATGCTACAGTGAGAAGAGTTCACACTTCTATCAAGGCAGGAAGATGGGGGAGGGGGAGGGAGAGAGAAATAAAGAAACAAAAGGCATCCAAGGGGGAGGGGCCCTGCGAGGAGCCGGGCAAAGGCCGGGGCGAGTGCCCCCAGGACAGGAAAGCCCCGTCCAGGAGAAGCAGGAGCTTCACCAATCTTCCCAGGGCGGAAAGGCGCTCCCAGGGAGTTAGAGCAGGACCCCAGGAGGGCGGGGATGCCCACAGGCTCCCTGGGACACTAACAGACACCTGTGCCCCGGGGAGAGTGCGCCGAGCTCCCTAAAGGGCTGGAGGGCGCACACGCATTGACCCGGGAGCAGCTCGGAGGGGCTCTGGCAGCGGCTCCGCGGAGAGGGGCCTGCCCTGCCGGGAGCGCAAATCCAACAGCACAGGCTCGGGAGCACAGGGCACCGGGGACACAGCCCAGGATCCGAACTACCCCCGGGGACAGGCAGAGGCCAGGAGGTCCCAGGACAGCAAGGACACTCCTGCCCCAAGCTGAGCAGATCAGCGGCCCCGCCCCCGGAGCCTCCAGGCCCCTGCAGGAGAGCTCCAAAGTTACTGCGGGAGCTGAATCCAGGGCTCCAGAGCTGGCCTCACAAGGTAAACAACCCGCACTGAGCCTCATGGTGGCCTCACCCGATAAACAGGATAAACAACTCACTGAACCCTGAACCAGGCAGGGGGCTGAGCAGCTCCCCGAAGTGCTAACACCTGAAATCAGCACAAGAGGCCCCTCCCCCAGAAGACCAGCTAGAGGGACAAGTTCCAGGGGAAGTCAAGGGACTTACAGTATACAGAATCAGAAGATACTCCCCCAAGGTTTTTTTTTTTTTTTTTTTGCTTTTGGATTTCTGTTTGCTTCCCCCACGCTTTTTTTTTTCCTTTCTTTTTCTTTCTCTTTCTCTTCTCTTCTTTCCTCTTTTTTTCTTCCTTTTTTTCTTTTTTCTTTTTTCTTTTGTCTTTTCTTTCCTTCTTTCTCTCCTCTCTTTTTCTCCTTTTCCCAATACAACTTGTTTTTGGCCACTCGCACTGAGCAAAATGACGAGAAGGAAAACCTCACCTCAAAAGAAAGAATCAGAAACAGTTCTCTCTCCCACAGAGTTACAAAATCTGGATTACAATTCAATGTCATAAAGGCAATTCAGAAGCACTATTATAAAGCTACTAGTGGCTCTAGAAAAAAAGCATAAAGGACCCAAGACACTTCATGACTGCAGAATTTAGAGCTAATCAGGCAGAAATTAAAAATCAATTGAATGAGATGCAATCCAAACTAGAAGTCCTAACGACGAGGGTTAACGAGGTGGAAGAACGAGTGAGTGACATAGAAGACAAGTTGATGGCAAAGAGGGAAACTGAGGAAAAAAGAGACAAACAATTAAAAGACCATGAGGATAGATTAAGGGAAATAAACGACAGCCTGAGGAAGAAAAACCTACGTTTAATTGGGGTTCCCGAGGGCGCCGAAAGGGACAGAGGGCCAGAATATGTATTTGAACAAATCCTAGCTGAAAACTTTCCTAATCTGCGAAGGGAAACAGGCATTCAGATCCAGGAAATAGAGAGATCCCCCCCCCCCCCGCTAAAATCAATAAAAACCGTTCAACACCTCGACATTTAATAGTTAAGCTTGCAAATTTCAGAGATAAAGAGAAGATCCTTAAAGCAGCAAGAGACAAGAAATCCCTGCCTTTTATGGGGAGGAGTATTAGGGTAACACCAGAACTCTCCACAGAGACCTGGCAGGCCAGGAAGGGCTGGCAGGATATATTCAGGGTCCTAAATGAGAAAAGCATGCAACCAAGAATACTTTATCCAGCAAGGCTCTCATTCAGAATGGAAGGAGAGATAAAGAGCTTCCAAGACAGGCAGGAACTGAAAGAATATGTGACCTCCAAACCAGCTCTGCAAGAAATTTTAAGGGGGACTCTTAAAATTCCCCTTAAGAAGAAGTCCAGTGGAACAATCCACAAAAACAAGGACTGAATAGATATCATGATGACACTAAACTCATATCTTTCAATAGTAACTCTGAGTGTGAACGGGCTTAATGACCCCATCAAAAGGCGTAGGGTGTCAGAATAGATAAAAAAGCAGGACCCATCTATTTGCTGTCTACAAGAGACTCATTTTAGACAGAAGGACACCTACAGCCTGAAAATAAAAGGTTGGAGAACCATTTACCATTCGAATGGTCCTCAAAAGAAAGCAGGGGTAGCTATCCTTATATCAGATAAACTAAAATTTACCCCGAAGACGGTAGTGAGAGATGAAGAGGGACACTATATCATACATAAAGGATCTATCCAACAAGAGGACTTAACAATCCTCAATATATATGCCCCGAATGTGGAAGCTGCCAAATATATCAATCAATTAATAACCAAAGTTAAGACATACTTAGATAATAATACACTTATACTTGGTGACTTCAATCTAGCTCTTTCTACACTCGATAGGTCTTCTATTTTTTTTTAATTTTTATTTATTTATGATAGTCACAGAGAGAGAGAGAGGCAGAGACACAGACAGAGGGAGAAGCAGGCTCCATGCACCGGGAGCCCGACGTGGGATTCGATCCCGGGTCTCCAGGATCGCGCCCTGGGCCAAAGGCAGGTGCCAAACCGCTGCGCCACCCAGGGATCCCTCGATAGGTCTTCTAAGCACAACATCTCCAAAGAAACGAGAGCTTCAAATGATTCACTGGACCAGATGGATTTCACAGATATCTACAGAACTTTACATCCAAACGCAACTGAATACACATTCTTCTCAAGTGCACATGGAACTTTCTCCAGAATAGACCACATACTGGGTCATAAATCGGGTCTGAACTGATACCAAAAGATTGGGATCGTCCCCTGCGTATTCTCAGACCATAATGCCTTGAAATTAGAACTAAATCACAACAAGAAGTTTAGAAGGACTTCAAACACATGGAGGTTAAGGACCATCCTGCTAAAAGATGAAAGGGTCAACCAGGAAATTAAGGAAGAATTAAAAAGATTCATGGAAACTAATGAGAATGAAGATACAACCATTCAAAATCTTTGGGATGCATCAAAAGCAGTCCTGAGGGGGAAATACATCGCAATACAAGCATCCATTCAAAAACTGGAAAGAACTCAAATACAAAAGCTAACCTTACACCTAAAGGAGCTAGAGAAAAAACAGCAAATAGATCCTACACCCAGCAGAAGAAGAGAGTTAATAAAGATTTGAGCACACTCAGCGAAATCTAGACCAGAAGAACTGTGGAACAGATCAACAAAACCAGGAGTTGGTTCTTTGAAAGAATTAATAAGATAGATAAACCATTAGCCAGCCTTATTAAAAAGAAGAGAGAGAAGACTCAAATTAATAAAATCATGAACGAGAAAGGAGAGATCACTACCAACACCAAGGAAATACAATCGATTTTAAAAACATATTATGAACAGCTATACGCCAATAAATTAGGCAATCTAGAAGAAATGGACGCATTTCTGGAAAGCCACAAATTACCAAAACTGGAACAGGAAGAAACAGAAAACCTGAACAGGCCAATAACCAGGGAGGAAATTGAAGCAGTCATCAAATACCTCCCAAGACACAAGAGTCCAGGGCCAGATGGCTTCCCAGGGGAATTCTATCAAACGTTTAAAGAAGAAACCATACCTATTCTACTAAAGCTGTTTGGAAAGATAGAAAGAGATGGAGTTCTTCCAAATTCGTTGTATGAGGCCAGCATCACCTTAATTCCAAAACCAGACAAAGACCCCACCAAAAAGGAGAATTATAGACCAATATCCCTGATGAACATGGATGCAAAAATTCTCAACAAGATACTAGCCAATAGGATCCAACAGTACATTAAGAAAATTATTCACCATGACCAAGTAGGATTTATCCCCGGGCACAAGGCTGGTTCAACACTCGTAAAACAATCAATGTGATTCATCATATCAGAAAGAGAAAAACCAAGAACCATAGGATCCTCTCATTAGATGCAGAGAAAGCATTTGACAAAATACAGCATCCATTCCTGATCAAAACTCTTCACAGTGTAGGGATAGAGGGAACATTCCTCGACATCTTAAAAGCCATCTACGAAAAACCCACAGCAAATATAATTCTCAATGGGGAAGCACTGGGAGCCTTTCCCCTAAGATCAGGAACAAGACAGGGATGTCCACTCCCACCACTGCTATTCAACATAGTACTGGAAGTCCTAGCCTCAGCAATCAGACAACAAAAAGACATTAAAGGCATTCGAATTGGCAAAGAAGAAGTCAAACTCTCCTTCTTCACCGATGACATGATACTCTACATAGAAAACCCAAAAGACTCCACCCCAAGATTGCTAGAAGTCATACAGCAATTTGGTAACGTGGCAGGATACAAAATCAATGCCCAGAAGTCAGTGGCATTTCTACACAGTAACAATGATACTGAAGAAAGAGAAATTAAGGAGTCAATCCCATTGACAACTGCACCCAAAAGCATAAGATACCTAGGAATAAACTTAACCAAAGAGGGAAAGGATCTATACCCTAAAAACTACAGAACACTTCTGAAAGAAATTGAGGAAGACACAAAGAGATGGAAAAATATTCCATGCTCATGGATTGGCAGAATTAATATTGTGAAAATGTCAATGCTACTCAGGGCAATTTACACGTTTAATGCAACCCGTATCAAAATACCATGGACTTTCTTCAGAGAGTTAGAACAAATTTTTTGAAGATTTGTGTGGAATCAGAAAAGACCCCGAATAGCCGGGGGAATTTTAAAAAAGAAAACCATAGCTGGGGGCATCACAATGCCAGATTTCAGGCTGTACTACAAAGCTGTGGTCATCAAGACAGTGTGGTACTGGCACAAAAACAGACACATAGGTCAATGGAACAGAATAGAGAATCCAGAAGTGGACCCTGAACTTTATGGTCAACTAATATTCGACAAAGGAGGAAACACTATCCACTGGAAGAAAGACAGTCTCTTCAATAAACGGTGCTGGGAAAATTGGACATCCACATGCAGAAGAATGAAACTAGACCACTCCCTTGCACCATACACAAAGATAAACTCAAAATGGACGAAAGATCTAAATGTGAGACAAGAGTCCATCAAAATCCTAGAGAAGAACACAGGCAACACCCTTTTTGAACTCGGCCACCGTAACTTCTTGCAAGATATATCCACAAAGGCAAAAGAAACAGAAGCAAAAATGAACTATTGGGACTTCATCAAGATAAGAAGCTTTTGCACAGCAAAGGATACAGTCAACAAATCTAAAAGACAACCTACAGTTGGGAGAAGATATTTTCAAATGACATATCAGATAAAGGGCTAGTTTCCAAGATCTATAAAGAACTTATTAAACTCAACACCATAGAAACAAACAATCCAGTCATGAAATGGGCAAAAGACATGAAGAGAAATCTCACAGAGGAAGACACAGACATGGCCAACACGCACATGAGAAAATGCTCTGCATCACTTGCCATCAGGGAAATACAAATCAAAACCACAATGAGATACCACCTCACACCAGTGAGAATGGGGAAAATTAACAAGGCAGGAAACCACAAATGTCGGAGTGGATGTGGAGAAAAAGGAACCCTCTTACACTGTTGGTGGGAATGTGAACTGGCGCAGCCACTCTGGAAACCTGTGTGGAGGTTCCTCAAATAGTTAAAAATAGACCTGCCCTACCACGCAGCAATTGCACTGTTGGGGATTTACCCCAAAGATACAGATGCAATGAAACGCCGGGACACCTGCACCCTATGTTTCTAGCAGCAATGTCCACAATAGCCAAACTGTGGAAGGAGCCTCGGTGTCCATCGAAAGATGAATGGATAAAGAAGATGTGGTTTATGTATACAATGGAATATTACTCAGCTATTAGAAACGACAAATACCCACCATTTGTTTCAACGTGGATGGAACTGGAGGGTATTACGCTGAGTGAAATGAGTCAACTGGAGAAGGACACACATTATATGGTCTCATTCATTTGGGGAATATAAATAATAGTGAAAGGGAATAGAAGGGAAGGGAGAAGAAATGGGTAGGAAATATCAGAAAGGGAGACAGAACATAAAGACTCCGAACTCCGGGAAACGAACTAGGGGTGATGGAAGGGGAGGAGGGCGGGGGGTTGGGGTGAATGGGTGACAGGCACTGAGGGGGGCTCTTGACGGGACGAGCACTGGGTGTTGTTATTCTGTATGTTGGCAAATTGAACACCAATAAAAACTAAATTTATTATTAAAAAAAAGACAATTTACAAATTAAAAAAAAATAAAGCTCAACCAAAAACCAAAGAACAAAAAAATCACCCGGTTAATCTGAAAAACACATTATTTACTTTTTTTTTTTAATTTAAACACATTCAAGAATGAAATTCCAGGCCGTGATTTTCTTTGGAAAATCGTACCAGACATTTAAGAAGAACTAACAGCAATTCTACATAACCCCCTCAAGGAAATAGAAGAGAGGGAACATTTCTCAAATCATTTTATCAGATTAGCATTACCCTGATACCAAAATCAGAGAGAGTACGA
Organism: Canis lupus familiaris; assembly: GCF_011100685.1. Lineage (NCBI taxonomy): Eukaryota > Metazoa > Chordata > Mammalia > Carnivora > Canidae > Canis > Canis lupus. Next base: position 8,807 of record NW_023330978.1, read on the forward strand.
AAATCACATTCAATAATATATAAAAAAATAATAATAATACAATTTGACCCAATTGGGCTTATCCTGGAACTGCAAAGGCAGTGTAGTATTCAACAATCAGTTAATAGGGCTGCCTGGGTGGCTCAGTCGGTTAAGCGTCCAACTCTTGGTTTTGGCTCAGGTCATGATGATCTCAGCGTCCTGGGATGGAGCCCCATGTTGGGCTCCGTGCTCAGCGGGGAGTATGCTTGTCCCTCTCCCTCTGCTTCCTTCCCCCAACCCTCAGCTCACACTCACACACACACACACACACACACACACTCTCTCTCTCTCTCTCTTTCTCTTAAGTATAAGTAAATCTTTTAAAAAATAATTAGTAAATCATAGTAGTAATTATTAGTAAATAATTAGTAAATCATATAAAAAAAGAACATGATCACATCAATTCATGCAGAGAAAGCATCTGACAAAATTCAACAGCCATTCACGAAAAACGCACTTAGCAAACCGGGAACAGAAGGGAGCTTTCTTAACCTGGATATAAAGCATCTTACAAAAATACCTACACCCTCCATCCTTCTTAATGGAGAAGGACAGTGTGCTTTCTTCCAAAGACCAGGAATGAGGCTAACATATCCACTCTCCCCTCTGTTATTCAATATTTGCTGGAAGGCCTAGCCATTGCAGAAAGGAAAGAAAAAAGAAAAATCAAGAAGGAGGAAATAAAATTATTCCAATTCAGAGGTGACATGATTATGTACAGAAATAATCCCATAAAATTAAAAAAGAACCTCCTAGAACTAATAATGAATTCAACGTTGTAACAGCATACAAGCTCAACACAAAATGTCAAGCAAATTTCTACATGCTAGCAATGAGCGATTACATAACAAAACAAAAAGCCGAAACTACACATACCATACCATATTTACAACAGCCTCCTCCCCTCAAGCCTAGCAAAACACACACAGGATCCGTATGCCTTAAACGACAAAAAGCTGAGGAAAGAAGTCTAAGAAGACCTAAATAAATGGAAACACATACTGTGTTCATGGGTCGATAAAGTCAGTATCATTTAGATGTCAACAAGTCCCAAAGGGATCCATCATTTTAATACAATTCCAATCAAAACTCCCAGTAGGACTTTTTGGTAATATACACTGATAACGAAGTTTATGTGGAAAGGCAAAGGAACTAGAACGGTCAAATAATTTTGCAAAAGAAAAAGAAAATTGGAGGAGTAACACCAATTTTATGATTTACTATGCAGCAACAGCCAAGATATGGATATGACATTTGGGTCCATGGAGGGATCAACGGATCGAGAAAATGTGCCATAGATTCAGGATGAAATATTATTTGGCCGTTAAAAAAGGAAGAACATTCTGCCTTTTACAACTACTTGGATGGACCTTGAAGGCTTTATGCTGAGATATGTCAGACAGACAAAGAGAAATACTGTATGTTCTCACATATGTGGACAACAAAAAAGCCAAACTCACAGAAAGAGATTAGAATCGTGTTTGCCAGAGGTTGGGGGGGGGGGGGGACACGTTGGTCTTGGGTACAAAATTCCAGCCAGAAGATAATTAAGTTATGGGGATCTATTGTAATATAGATAGCATGACTATCATTAATAATCCTGTATTATATAGGGAAAGTTAAGAGAGGACATCTTAAATGTTATCACCACAAGAAATGATAATTATGTGAAGGGACAGAGTGTTAACTAACCTCACATAGTGAATATTTCACAGTATATACATGTATCACATCATCACCTTGTACATCTTACATTTACTTAAGTTGTATATCAGTAGTATCTCAATAAAGCTGAAAAAATAAAATTATCCCCAGTATGTTCCAGTGGGAACCCTTCAGGCAATTTTCTGTGTCCTTCTGACATCACCCAATCCTTCCTTGAACTGTCCCTTATTCCTGGTACCATAAGCTGAGCCAGGCTCATTGGTCCTTTCCCTCTCCCATTTCAACACACATACATTCATACCTCTCTCTCTCTCAATCTATGCATATACGCACACATACACACTGAAAAGCATGAGTTCACGCGGAGACCTCCAATCCCAATGTAACACCTCAGCATTTGTTGTTTCCTTCCTTTCTGTATTTGAAATTCCCTTTTCCAAAAGTGAGAGTTGTGTCTCCCAATATCCTTACACATTTACTGAGTTGATGAACCCCAATGCATATAAGCCAGCCCTCTTGCACAACAGACACCCACCCCCACATGCTCTGATGAACCATTCTCTGACCTTGACTTCCATACAGCCCTCAAGTTGGGATCCTTGAGCCAGTCAGCCTTCTTCCCACCCAACCCCCAGGGACATCCTCCTCACCACCTTGGGCTCTGTCCCCAGGGCAGCCTGCTCTTCTGTACGGATGCCCTTCTCACCGTGCCTGGGCTCTGACTCCTCAAGTACAAGATGCCCCTATGCACGTACACTTGCCTTGCTCTGTAGCACCGAATGGCTTTAGGGATGAATGGGGAGGGGAAGGGAAGGGAAAGAAAGGGGAGAGGGAAGAGGTAAATATATCTCAATTTGATCAGTTAATTAAGGTGAATTGGGCCAAATCTGGGCAATATCATGAAGCCAGTGCTTTTTTTTTTCCTCACTGCTCTTCAGCTTTCCCTTCCTGCCTCTCTTCTCTACCCCCACTTCTTTCTCAGTCCTGACCTCCATCAAGTGTAGAAACGTAATGAGGGTCATGACGCCTGTATTAACGCTTATAGCAGCTGGCTGGCTAACAGCCAGCGTGGACGGTGTCCACCCTGGAGCTCTGACACTTAAGCCCTCTGTCTCTTGTGACAGAGCACAAGGTTTCCCCCTCTTTTAGCAATTTCAGGGTAAGCAGGAGAGCAGATTCTACATACTTCTTGGATCCTTGGGTCCTCTGTCTGTAAAATGGGGATGAAGACCACCTCCCTCCCAGGTTGTGGGAGAAACAGAGACAGCAATACCAGACACCTTTTGATTTCAACCCTAGTGATGAGGGTTTTTACCAGCATCACAGGACTCCTTGATATCCGGGAACACACCCAGTGGATTTCCCCTGAGCGCTGATGCGCTTGCTGTACCTTCTGCCTGCAGTGATCTAACAATGCAGGTAGTTCCACAGCCCTGCTCCTTCACTTCCTTCGCTCTCTGCTCAGTCACTACCGTCTGAGGGAGTCCTTCCCTTCATCACCCTGAATAGATAACAACATGCTCCCTACATGCTCTGTTCTCTAACCGGCCTTATCTTTCTATGTAGCACTTGCCCCTCTGGTAGTCAATATAGACGTACTGGCTAAGTCTACAAAATGCGAGATGTTGTCAATTTTGTCTTGTGTTGCATTCCTAACTCCTAGAAAAGTACTCAGGCACACGGCAGGTGATCAGAAAATTCATGGGGAAGGATGGCTGGGAGTCAAGACCTTTACACACACTTCTAAGTTGTACAGGTACCTTCCAAGACAGTCCCTGGCCCCACTTTATTGAAGAGGATACATACTTAGGCTTCAGGAGACAGGTGACTTGTCCGATGACACAGAACCAGAATTTGGGGCTCTGGGCTTTGGCATCCTATCTGCCACGTTCCCAAACCCTCAGTTCCTGGACAAAGACCTCACAATCACAAAGGTAAAAGATTTTACTTCTGAGACACAGACGCCAAACAGCTGAGATACCCAGAGACAACAAAGAGAGATCACTGAACACAACCTAAAAAAGATTCCAAAAATCTCTGCACAGAGAGTTCACAACTCGAGCCACAGGCTCCCCAAAGCAACAGAAGCCATACACACGGAGTCTACTCTTGCACCCCAACAGACCAACGTCTTCATCTAGAACACAACAGACATCTGCTCAGATAGGTCACATCCTAGAGAGACTCCCAAACCATGCAGACACCTCCCAAGCTAATGGAAAGACCTCAGAAAACAGAAAGAAGTTCAAGTAACTCAGAAACATCACAGAACCTTCAGATAAAGCCCCCAGACAAATCAGAGAACCTACACCTTGGATACAGACTCCCAAACAGCTCCGATGCTTTATACCTTAAGACAATGCCCCCACCCCAGGCAGCTCAGAGATATCACAACTTGAAACCCAGAATCACAAACAGCTCAGAGACCTCACACCCTAGGGTCCAGACGCCAACATAGAGATCTCAGACCCAGGGACACCAATGCACAAAAAGCTCAGAAAGTGCACCCCCAGATGAACAGGCACATCAGCCTAAAAGACCTTATCCCATAGCGTACACAATCCACTCAGACGGCATATCCCACTCACTCACAATCCCCCCAAAGGCTCAGAAACATCTAATGTACCCAAACTGCATCAGTACTGTCCTATCTATAGCGATACACATCCCCAAACTGCCTGACACTTTCCTTCCTAGACAGGGACGCCAAACAAGCGCACAGACCTCGCCCTGGACATTAATTGATTGCATCTGTACGATTGACAGTGCCGTGCCAGACGCACCCGCCTAGGCTTGTGACTGAGTTAGGGCTGAACAAGGCTGAAAGAGCTCACGTGAAGACGGCACGGTCACCGCGCGCGTCCAGCGCCAGACACTGGCTACAAGCCAGATGTTGCGCCGAACCTAACCACCAACTGGGACAGCATCTTCAGCCCCTCGAGGCAGTCGGTCGGTGAGTAGTTCGACTCGGGAGAGAAATTCTGAAAGGCCACACACAGGTACACGCTCGCACAGACAGACACAGACACAGACGCACGCGCGCGCGCACACACACACACACACACACACACACACACACACACGGAGGCACGCATGCACAAAAACCACACACAGACCCCTCACCCTGAGCTCCCGCTCAGCCATGGTCTTGCCTGTTCCAGCCAGAGGGCCAGTGGGAACTGGCTAGGCGAAGACGGGGGCGGGGACTAGGGGGTTTATCCGGAGGCAAGGTGCGCCCCGGAAGGGCCTTCTCCCGCAATCTCGCCGGGACCAATCACCGCTTAGAAAGTATCTGACCCCGCCCCATACGTCGGAGAGCCAATCTCACACCCTGTTGCTGCCCAGCTGGACGAGACCAAGTAGAAACGGAGGGGTGGAGTCGGCGATGTTAAAATGGAGGTTGCCACCTCAGACTGGGTGTCCACTCGGGCTCAAATGCGTCAGGAGAATGGAATGGGACGGATGGGGAAGTACCCGGAGGGGCTCCTGGCGCCTGCGCTGGAAACCGTGGCTGATGCCACACGCGGGGTATGCCGACCCTCGGTGTTGTCCCATACCCAATGGATTATTCTAAAATCGGACGCCCCTGCCCTAGTGGTACCTCCCTCTAGGTGTGGAAGGTCCTACCTCTGTGCCCCTGAGAGGTTCGTCCAGTGACTCTTCCTGTTCCATCTCGCGCGCCCCTTGGTGGTGCGAACCTGGAACGGCTGGCTGATGGAGACAACCCGCTATGGGCCATTCTAAACTGGCCCCAAGGGGAGGGAGGGCAAAGCCAGGGTGCACACCCCACAGCTCCCTGCAGTCTTGGACTCGGGAGAAAATCTTCCGAAGCTGAAATTTAACTCCCTCCAATGGCCGCCATTGCAACAGGGAGCGTTACAAGCGATTTTCATGTGCTGGGCGTTGTGCTGGCTTTTGTCTCCCCAGGGAATGCAGAATGGGTCTAGTGGGGGAACCGGGCAGGACGGATTAGAGCACTGGACTGTGGTAGGGGCCTGGTGTGGGACAGGTCTCTGTGGTTGACTATCGGTAATAGATCAGAAGGAGAGCAGGAGCTTTGGTTCTCTTAGGGAAGGGGCCATCTCCCAGGAGGCCCGAGGACACTGAGAGAGTGAGATCATGTCCGCCGAGTTCATCACCATCCTGTCGCCCCTGAATATGTTCCCTAGGAAAATACTTTGGCGTGTGCAGCTATGGGTCTCACCACAGCCTTGCATTTATTTATTCATTCTCTTATTCATTCATTAATTCCCTCCAAGTTAGGTGTCAGGTAATAGTATGGATATTAGGAATACAATCCTCTGGAAATAGAAAAAAAAAAAAACACAAGAAAACCTTGGTCTCATAGAGCTTACGTTCTGTTGGGATCATACAGCACAAAAATATAAGAAGTTGTCAGGCAATTGCTGCGGTTAAATTTAAATCGGAATAATGAAATAGAGGGGTCAATTTCTAGAAACAGGTCAAGGAAGGTCTTTCAAAGCATGTGATCCCTGAGCGGACACCTAGAGGAGATGAATATCTGCAAGAAAAGTATCCCAGACAGAGGTAGGAGCCAGTGGAAAAGTGCAGGAGTGGACATTAGTCCAGGCTGTATGAAGTACAGTGAGGAGGCCGGTGCGGCTGGCTGAGCACGGTTGAGGGAGAGAGGTGATGGGGCCAGATCCTGTAGCACCTTCAGGGCCATGGTGAGGGCTTTGACTTTAACTGTTTGAGTCATGGAGGTTTGGGTTTTGGTTTTTTTGTATGTTGGTTTGGTTTGAGGGTTTTTTGTTGTTGTTTTTGGTAGAGAACCCCCTAGGGTTCTTTCAGAGGCCCAGGCCACCCAGTGTATGGGGAGCAGCTCCTTGCTTGTCCCAGTGGAGAACCTTTCTTCTACTCCTATGCAGCTGAACATGCCTTCCTTGGACAATTCCATAGACTCGTGAGCATCTCCGCAACAGTTCCCCATGAGCATCCATGTCAAAGGATAATAACCTCAGGAGAGGCCAGGCAAGGGCCCCCTGGCATGAGTGAGACCCTACCCAGGTGGGTAGCAACGGAGACAAAGTTACAAGCACAGAGATGACAGAAAGGAAGAACATTAGTGAGACCAGGACAGAGAGACTCTCTGGCAGCACACTGGCCCCACTGAATTTGTACCCACCTATGGGCCCTCAGCTCTGCTGTTGGATAATGTGCCTGTCTCTCCAGAGCAGAAGATGCCCCTGAGGTAATAACTCAGCTGCCTGTGGCCTGGCCTCAGTTGCATTGCCTTGACCTACATCAGGACCCTCTGCCCACAGGACAAGGACCTGTTTTTGTTATGGGGAGGCTTACGTTGTACACATGGTTCCTCACATCCCCTCATGCCCTTGCCTGCCCTCCTGCTGATCTCAGAGCCCCAAAATGCTGCAAGGAGGGAAATGAAGGCAGGAATCCTTAGGTTTGCTTGAGGCTTTAGGCGAATTGATGCACCGAGGTACTTCCCTCAGCTCTCTACCTTCCACCACCTCCTCCACATTTCATACATCAAGTATTGAGCTGGGGAACAGGGTGTGTGAGTGGGAGAGAAAGAGACCTCCTGAAAGTGAGTTGGTTACAGGATCCTGTGGCCCAGGGCAACCCTATCCATTCCCCCTTCCTGGTCACCCTCTACCTGGCCTTGCTGTGCTGAGTTCTGCCTGCCTCCTTCAGAGAGCTTAAGTCATCCAGTTTCTTCCTCCTCACGAGCTGAGATTGCCCTTCCTCCCTGAGCCTCAGCCTCTTCACCTGCAAATGATGATCTTCTACTTGGGGACCGGGCAGATTAACTGAGTTAATACATATATACGTAGGTTTGTCACAGGGTTTTGCCCCTAGGAGGGATGGGGGTAATGTTAGCAGGTATTCCTTTTATATGACTGAGGAAAGGCCCTCCCTGAGCATGGGGAGCCTAAGCTTTCATCCCTGTGGTAGCAGGGCGGGCATGGGAGAAAGCACAGCAAATGTGAAGTCCCTGACCTAGTGCTAAGCCCTGTGAGAGTGAGGTCCATCCTGCCTTCCTCTCAAAAACATTCTCGGATGCAGATACGTGAACTACCTCAGACACCCAACCCTCTGGACAAAGACCCCCTTCCCTCAAGTAGTTCAGAGACCTCATATCCTGGGATAGAGACCCACAAGTCGTTCAGAGACCTCTCGTCCCAGACACTAACCACAAACAGCTCAAAAATGTCACACCTGACAACATAGACCCAACTGGCTAAGAGATTTCCTTTAGGAAATAGCTCCCCTTCAGCTCAGAGGCCTCACAGAGCTGCCGGCTGCACTCTGTGACCTAGAGGCACAGCTCTTCAGCTCAGGGCTGCCATGTGGGCAGTGACAGTGAATCTCTGTTCCGTCCACCCTGTGGGGGAGAGGCCTGGTGTCTTGCAGCCCTCCAGCTGTCTGAAGTCAGCAGCATGTCATTGTCATTGGGAAATCAGGTTCACCGCAGGGATGGGGATTTCTCTGGGACTGAAGAGTTCTGAGAGTGACCTCTCAAGTCTAGATCCTGGGGATGACTGTTACCTGACCCACCCGGGTCACCTGTGTTCATAGTAACTTCTGCATCCTGCCCCTCGGGGTTAGGGTGAATCCTATATCCACAAAAGGAGACCCATGGATCCTGTCATCTCTGCCATCTCTTAGCACCCACTGTAGGATACAGTATCCTGGAGAGTGGAGAGGCCTCCCCTTCTCACTGCCCCTGGCAACCCCCTTAAATCCCTCTGAACATCCCTGTCTTTTCACCCAAACCACCTTTTCTGGTGGCAGCTGCTACACCCCTTCTCTCTGCAGAAATCTCCCTGTTCCCCTTGTCAGCCACCAGGCATCCCCTTCCACCCCAGGGGCCTCTTTAGCTCCCCTCCCCGGCCCTAATCACAGGGCCTCAAGTGCACCCTGTCTCTCCCCCTTTTGTCCTGTCAACCAGCACCCCAGCTCTGGCTCAGAGCAGCCACTCAGGGCCTTTTCTGTTCCCTGCAAGTGCACAACATTGGCAGGATAGAAGTCTTTCCTGCTACAATGCAGGGGTCTGTCATAAGGTCCCTGTTAAGGAGGAACTGGACATTCTCCAGGATGCAGGTGAAATGCTAGCCCCACGTTGGGAGTCCGGGGCAATTCCCCTGGGCTGAGGGTAAAGGGAAGGTATTCTGAGAGAAGGAGCTGCAGTAAGTGTCCCATCAGGATATGGGATGACGCTCTGCAGGGCTGGGTCTGTGAGCACGGAGAAGGGACCCTGGGAGGCCCTGGGGCAGCATGATCACATTAGTGTTCCAGTGGCTGTCATTATGGGCTTTAGCCTCTGGCCAGCTGTGCCCTAAGGTAGCAGGACAACCCGAGTCTGTTACCTGCTTTGTCTGGGCCTGAGTGTCTTCATCGGTGTGACATGGTTTTCTTCTAAGGGGGCCTAATGAGGATTAAGTGAGCTGGCACCTAGGAAGTTCTCGGGACCCTGTAAAATAGATCAGTGATCCCCTAACACTCAGAACCAGGTGCACAGGGTGCTTCTGACTCCTAGAGTGATCTCACTAAACCCTGTACTGGTGGGCAAGCATTTTCAGCCCTGTTGCCTGGACAGGGGACCACTACTGCAGAATGGCTCGAACTGGTCCTCCAGTCCCTCACTACGAATGCCTGCCCATAGAGCACAGCGCTTGATCATGTGAGCGCAGAGACTGGGCTTGGGGCTCCTTTCCTCTGTGCCCTGCAAGAGCCAGAGCTGGCAGTCTTCAGATGGACCACCAGAGCCACCCTGCATTCTTGCCTGCTTCATCCCACCCCCAGCCACCTTCCCCTCTGCCACCTCCCCCTCTGCCACCTCCCGTGTTATTCAAATGTGCAGGAGATGGTGTGGCAAAAATCGGACTGGAGTGGCCCCATGGGGATGTCCTAGAATGGGTGTCTGCCCATGCTGGGCTTGGGGCCTGGGGTGTGAGACGGCATCATCCTCACCTCTGTCAGTGGTTGGGGCTAATCACCCTGGGGCAGGGTGGACTTATTGTCCCTCCATACACAGTATTTGTATTGTTACATAATAAACACACCCTCCCCTGTGGTACATCCTGTAGTGTTTGTGGTCCATCTCTGCACCAGCGTGCTAGGTCTCACAGGCCACAGTTTCATCTTCACACCTCATCCCTGGTCCACCCCTAGGAGGTGACACCACAGAGGGGCTATTTCTCACTTAAGTCCTGTGGATCATTCTGGTGGTTCTGATGCTCATGTGAAACTTCAAGATCACCTGGTGGTCTTATTCAGGCATGATTGCTGTGCCCCACCCCCAGAGTTTCTGATCCAGTATATCTGGGTTGGGGCCCAGGAATTTTCATTTCTAAGCAGGCGCACCCTCCCTCCCAAATGACGGAGTGAACTCTGATTCCCATCTCTCTCCACCTCATTACTAGTGAACCAGTCCTTTCCTGTCTCTCACCCTCCTCACCCCACCACACCCCTAGATAACAGTCTTATCCGTAGGCCCTAAAGATCTTGATGGGGTCACATTTGTAAGTGTCTAGTACCCTGCCTCAGAGCTCCTGCCCCAGAAAGATGTGAGGATGCTAGTCAATACACTTTTCTTCCCCTGGACCAGTTAGGGATGGCATCGTGGCAGCGTGTATCCACCTGAAAGAAACCTTGCAATGCTAGGCTCATGAGGACAAGGACTTTTTCTTTTCAATATCCTTAGTCTCTGTAGTGCCTAGCACTACATAGTATAATGGGCACTGACTGGGATTAGTGAATGACTGCTCTTTGACCCAGCAATTCCCTTTAAAAGAATGTATAATCATCACCCACATGATCAGAGCTGTATATTCAAGGAAGGTAGTAGGTTTCAATCAGGAGAAACCTCTAAGTGTCCATTCATAGTCAGTGATTGTTGGATGGTAGCTAAGAGATGAAGGGTTCATGTGTTACCATGGAGGGCCCACTGGCTATGGAACTGAATGAAGGGACCAGTTTACACTGATCAGAGGGATCTTTTCAGGATATGCCAATAATGGGGGAGAGAACAAATGGGAGACACTCATAATGGGACCTGGGGTGAGTGTGTGTGTGTGTGTGTGTGTGTGCACGCACACACACGTGCACACACCCACACATATGGTTTAAATATAGAGAAATATATTTGAAAGAAACACCCTGAAGTAACTCTAGGGGTAGGCCCAGGCAGGCACTGATGTATTGATGGAATCTTTTACACTTGGCCCATATTCACATGTTATTTGAGGGACTCTTTTCTCTTAAGATTTTATTTATTTATTCATGAGAGACACAGAGGCAGAGGCATAGGCAGAGGGAAAAGCAGGGTCTCCATGGGGAGCCAGATGCAGGACTTTATCCCAGGACCCCAAGATCGTGACCTGAGCCAAAAGCAGACGCTGAACCACTAAGCCACTCAGGCGCCCTGAGGAACTTTTTATAAAGCAAAGTCATGTGATGAAATCAATACCTGCTCCACAGAGCATTTGTTTGTGAGGGCATCTGAAGGGTGTCCAGGAACAGAGTTCTCAAACTTACATGTACTGGGACGATGTAGCAAATGTACATAAGAGAACCCAGCTCATCTCAAGGTGTGGAAGAGCAGCCCTTGGGTATGATACATTCCCTGTCGATCAGCCTCTGGAGTGGGTACTAATCGCGCCCCCATCTGAGGGTGCATCCACAGTGCAGCTACCACCCACTATCCTTGCAGGAATGAGATCCCTGTAGGGCCAACGGTTGTGATTTTCCCAATGTAGCCAGAAATCTGAGTACTTGTCATCTCCTGTTGTTGTAAATGATAGAAATAAATTAAATTCACAAAATCGTAGTTCAGCTAGCTCTGTATAAGTCATACAGAACAATGTGTCTGGGAGTGAGATTGGTTCTGAGGCCTCTGTTCCAAGACAGATTTTCCTGAAACCCTTCTGGATCCCTTTCAGAACACAGCAAGAGGTTGGGAAATGCTATTAAAATGATAAATGTATGTACCAATGCATCCCAATTCTTTTTCTCCTTTGTTCTTAAGTCCTGGATCTGTACTCTGATCCCCACTGTCTGGAGGGCATCATCGCTTGCTCTCTAACCCCTTCATCTTCTTGATGTGTTTTCCCAGTAGTCACTGCCCCCAGCAGCCCATTCTGATTGCTTCGCTGAGTTTTCAGTCCCAGCAGAGCCCCTTCTGGAATGGACCACTCCATGCCCTACCCTTATCCCTGGCAGTGGCCTGGAACTTGGTTTCTGGTGTTCTGAGTGTCAGCCCCAGCTTGTTCTCTTCATATCAGCTGTGTGACTGGGGATCTTCCCTCACTCTCTCTGTGCCTCAGTCTTCTCCACCATGAAATAGTGCCAGTCCTCATAGGTTGTAGTGAAAAGCAAATGAGATGGTCCCAGCAAGGGTTTTCACAGGGCCCAACACAGAATAACAGAAGATAAACACTAGCCCGTATTATTATTGTTTTTGTCATTATTATCGATTCCAGATTTAACTCCGTTTAATAGTCATAACATACTTGAGAGATGGTTATTATTATTAAAAACTGTTGTACAGGTGAGTAACTGATATACTATGTATCAGCTAACTGTCTCACTCAAGCTCACCAGAGACAGGAGAAGAGATGCCAACACTCACTCCCAGGTATGTCTGACCCCGGAGCTCCTGTCCATCACCCCTGGTTGTGCCTTTTTTAATAGCAGTGTCTGTGACAGCAGTAGCTGCTGTCATCATAAAGATAGCCAAAGCCAAGCAAAGACCCTGAAACAAATATGGTCCCCACAATATAATGTGGAAAGACTAGATATCCAGAGTACTCTCAACCTCAGTCAGTCACTCCTCCCTGTACATGCCCCATGGGCTGTAGAATTCATCCTGTGGGTCTTGTTGTCCAGAAGCCTCTTAGCTACTTGCAGAATCATGTCCAAGGCTGATCTAAGCAACACCCACCTCTCCCTGCAATGCCACGTGGGACATGCTGAGGTCCCATGTTCTAGAGACCCTGCTCCTGGATCCAGTTGAACCTTTACAACCTCCTTCCTGGCACTCTTCCCCTCGAGTGGGTGCAAAGCCCATATTCACTCCTGATTCTGTTGATAGAGCAGTGAATGAGGAGACTTATGTACCAAAGGGTTAGACAACTTGCCCAGGGTCCCCCTGCTAGTCCACAGCAAAGCCTGGATTCACACACTGTACTTTGTGACTCTAGGTATACAGACCTAAACAGCACTCCCTTCTGTCTCTAGTAGCAGATGCTCTTTAATGGTGCATACATGCCACATGCTTTATTACACAAAATTGTCTAACATCCTCATTATCATAAATAGTGGTAATTGTTAGGATAGCAACACCTTTACATTGATAGAACTTTGGGAGTTTCCTTGAACCTCTTCATCACAGGACACGTGTGTACATGTCATTTGAGAAAGACAATTGATCTTTTTAAAAAATATTTTATTTAAAAAAGTGTTATTTAAATTCAATTTGCCAACATATAGTAAGTATAACACCCAGCACTCATCCTGTCAAGTGCCTTCCTTAGTGCCTGTCACCCATTTACCCCATCCCCCACCCTCTTTTACTTTTTAAGATTTTTTTTGTATATTTTTTTATTGGAGTTCGATTTGCCAACATATAGTATAACACCCAGTACTCATCCCGTCAAGTGCCCCCCTCAGTGCTGGTCACCCAGTCACCCCATCGCCCCACCCACCTCCCGTTCCACTACCCCTTGTTCGTTTCCCAGAGTTAGGTCTTTTTAAGACTTTATTTATTTATTCATGAGAGACACACAGAGAGAGGCAGAGGGAGAAGCAGACTCCCTGAGGGGAGCCTGGTGCAGGACTTGATCCCAGGACCCCGGGATCACGACCTGAACCAAAGGCAGACACTCAATCACTGAGCCACCCAGGTGCCCTGATAGCTGATCCTCTTAACGTAGAATTCAAGGATTAATTCAAGACTGACTTAGGATTTGTGTCTGGCCATGATGGAGAAACAGGTATGGACTTATCCTCCCACTCTAAATAATTTTTAAAAATTGGAACAGATGATTCTTAGACATGGTAAAACAGGCAGTTCAGGACACTGATACCTGAGAGAAGGGGGGAAATGAAGTAAGTAGTATAATATCCCCCATCTTACTGCCTGAAGAGGGTTTTCAGGCCTCAGCCCAGGGAGAGGAAACCCAAACAGAGGCCCATGGCCTCCCAGAGTTGAGGAAACAGTTGAGAATTCAGGGAGGCTAAGGCAAGTAAAATTCCTTGAGTAGAGGACCAGCAAAAAGAGAGCTGCTTGGAGGGCAGAGAACTGGAGAGAGAGAGAGAGAGAGAGAGAGAGAGAGAGAGAGAGAGAGCATGTACTCTGGAGATCTGCATAGGATTCCCCTGGAATCTCCAGCTGAATTCTGATCAGTGCATATGTATGAAGAAATTACCCAAGTCATGGAAAAGTACCACCGAAAAAGAATGGGTGGAATAACCCCAGAGTTCACAGAGGGATGGAAATAGTTCACCTTCTCACCTACCAGAGTAAGAAAATCCCCAAATATGCAGGGTATGGGGTAGATCTTTCAGTCAGTTATTTTCTCAGTACTCAATAAATTTTATCCTGGACTAAAGACTGTTCTGATTACATCTAATAATGCTAGAAAGCAAGCCTCAAAAGGATAAAAGTTACATGTTTCCATGTAACTTAACTGCATCCCAGCACATTCGAAATTGCTTAAAGGAATTATTACTATTATAAAAACCAGAACCCAACAGGTAAAATTCACAATGTCTGGCATCCAATAAAAACTATTAGGCAGGGGTACCTGGGTGGCTCAGTTGCTTAAGCATCCCACTCTTGATTTCAGCTCAGGTCATGATCTCATGAGGAGCCCCACCTCAGGCTCTGCACTCAGCAAGGAATCTACTTGAGATTCCCTCCCTCTCCTTCTGCCCCTCCCCTCCTCTCTAAAATAAATAAGTAAATCCTTTAAAAAAAACTATCAGGCATGCACAGAAGAAGAAAATGCAACCAATAATGAGGATACAAATCAATCAATAGAAGTAGATCCAGAAATAACACAGGTGATAAAGTGAATAGACATGGACATTAATACAGCTATTATAAATGTATTCTTTGTGTTGAAAAAGATAAAGGAAAGAGTGAGTATGTTAATAGGAGACATAAAGTTATTTTTAAGGGATTCAAATTGAACTGCTAGAGATAAAAAATATATGGCCTGAGATGAAAATTACATTGTATGAGGTTAACAGCAGATTAGACATTTCAGAAGAAAAGATTAGTGAACTTGAAGACATAATGGGATTTAAAAAAAAAAACTTCCAAAATGAAGCACACATAGGAAAAAAAAAAAGCTTTGTTAAAAATGAATGGAGCAATAATGAGCTATAGGACAGCTTCCAATTGCTTAATATACATATTATTGGAGTTGCCAAAGGGAGGTGGACAGAAAAAATGCTTTTAGAAATACTAGCTGAAAAATTTCCAAATTTAATGCAAACCAGAAACCTACACCCAAAAAGCTCAATGAATCTGGAGTGCAAGAAATATACAGAAAACGACACCAAATTACATTATAATCAAAATGATTAAAAGCTGTAAAGAAGAAAAAATCTTAAAAGATGACAGTGGGGAAAAAGAGATTCATTATGTTTCAAAGGTAAAATATAACAGCACATTTCTCTTCAGAAACAATGGGAACCAGAAAACAGTGGAGCAACATCATTAATGTAGGGAAAGAAAAAAATTGTCAAAATAAAATTGAAAACAGAGAAAATAATTTTCAAGAATGAAGACCAAATAATGACTTTTTTAGAGATACAGACTCAATTCATCAGCAAATATGCAGGGTTAAAAAAAAGGTTCTAGGGATGCCTGGGTGGCTCAGTTGGTTAAGTGTCTGACTCTTGATTTCAGCTCAGGTCATGATCTCAGAGTTGTGAGATGGAGCCTCACGTTGGACTCCACATTAGGCGGGGAGCCTGATTAAGATTCTTTCTCTCCCTCTGCCTCTCCCCCATCCCACTCATGCTCTCTCTCAAAAAAAAAAAAAAAAGGTTTTAAAAATCCTTCAGATAGAATGAAAATTATGCCAGATGGAAATTAGGACTTGCACAAAGAAATAGCATCAGAAATGATAAATATGTGATAAATATAAACCATCCATTTCTTAATTTTAAAAATAACTTTAAAAATTGACAGTTTAGGGCAAAAATAATATATCGGGGAGTTATAAGTAAAAGCAAAATATATGCCAACAAAAGCAAAAAAAAAAGCCTAGAAGAAATAAAATAGAATTATATAGTTGTAAAATTCTTATACTCTATTCAAAGTGGTATAATATTACTTTAGAGTATATTATGATAAATTGTAATATATATTATAAACCCTGAATTGACTACTAAAAAGTAAGAGTATAGCAAATAACCCAACAAATCAACAAAGAGGTAAAATGGAGTAAAAAACCACTACATTAATCTAAAACAAAGCATAAAAAGAGGATACTGGGAGCCTGGGTGGTTCAGTGTCAGCCTTCTGCTCAGATCATGATCCCAGAGTCGTGGAATGAAGCCCTACATCAGGTTTCCTGCTCAGTGGGGAACCTGCTTCTCCCCCTCCCTGTCTGCCTCTTCCCCCCACCCCCACCGTGTCAAATAAATAAATAAATAAATAAATAAATAAATAAATAAATAAAATCTTTAAAAAAAAAGAGGATACTGGGAATGAAGAACAGATGGGACAAATAGAAAACAAATAACAATATGGAATGTCTAAACCCAGACATACCAATAATCATATTAAATGTGAAGAGTTTAAATGACTCTATTAAAAAACAATGATGGGACACCTGGGTGACTCAGTGGTTGAGCGTCTGCCTTCAGTCAGGTTGTGATCCTGGGGTCTGGGAATCGAGTCCCGCATTGGGCTCCCTGTAGGGAGCCTGCTTATCCCTCTGCCTATGTCTCTTCCTCTCTCTGTGTGTCTCTCATGAATAAATAAATAAAGTCTTCAAAAAAAACAATGATTGTAGGATTACATAAAAGAGCAATATTCAATTGTATGCTGCCTGAAAGAAACCCAATTTGAATGCAAAGATACAAATAAGTTAAAAGTAAAAGGACAGGCCACTCAGGGGATTCCACTTCCAGAAAGGCAACATAAGTTCTGCGGACTAGTAAAAATTATTGTTTTACAATCAAAACATTTAAAGTCTCCAGAAATTGTCCTAAGGGAATACAACAAATAAGGAAATATTTATTCAAGAAAATCTATTAAATCTCACAGTGAGAGTCTGTGGCACTTGAGCCATGACCCACTCCATCCTCCACCCCCCAATTCAGGTAGATGGAAGATCCACTTTGGGAAGATGTGGCCAAAAAAAAAAAAAGGGAACTCTTTCTCTATTCAGCTCCCAATCAAGGGATATAATATCTCACTGGAAAAGGCCTGATACCAACATTTCTCATCCACTGCCACTCTGTTGCAGAGGCCAAATTCCTAGTGAAAGTGTCTGAAAGGTCTGGTATTCCCTTCCTCCATCTAGCCTCCACTCCTAGGGTAGAAACCTTACCCCAGGCACAGCAGGCCAAAAATACTAGAGCCTCTATAGCCTTTGCCCCAGCTCACTCATGAGAAGAGGTTTCAGCTGGGAAAAGCAGAAGTTATGATCCTCACTCAGTGCCTGGAGCCGTGGCTCAGAGATTTTGCCCAAGAAGAGAGGCAGTTCATAAGGGAGAACTCCAGCTTATCCTCAAAGAAACTGATTTTATTTGAAACAGGATCTGTAGAAGTTCAAACTTAAGTATACTCTCAAAAACAATGGACATCCTGCTGATAAGCATTTAAGAAAAAGCTGGTGGCTCTCTGAGAGCAACAAGCTAAAGTGACTAGAGGCTCTAGTCAGGGCAGTTAGAGTGGGCTCTAAATCCAATGACAGTTGTCCTTACAAAATAAAGGTGGAGGGAGATTTGAGACAAGGAGATGAAGGCAATGTGAATACAGAGGCAGAGATTGAAGTAATGCATCTAGTAGCCAAGGAATGGCAAGTATTACTGGAAGCCACCAGAAGCTGGTGAAAAGAGGCATGGAACAGATTATCCTTCAGAGTCTCTACAAGGAACCAACCCTGCCTATACCTTGACTTCAGACTTCTGCCCTCCAGAATTTGACAGAATAAATTTCTATTGTTTTAAGCTATAGAATTTGTGGTGATTTATTATGGCAGCCTTAGGGAATGAATACAACCATATTGCGGACCACAAAACAAAGTTCCATAAGCTTAAAAGATTGAAATCATACAAAATATTTTCTCTCAACACGATAGAATTAAATTGAAGATAAATTTTTGAAAGATATTTGGGAAATATGTAAATATTTTGAAGCAAAATAACACTTCTAAATATTGTGTCAAGGAAGAAATAAAAAGGGGTGACAGAAAAAAATTCTCCGGCTTGATTGAGATATGATTGACAAATGGAATTGTAGGGAGATGGGTGGGAGGATGGGTGAAATAGGTGAAAGGGATTAAGAGCGCACTCATTGTGATGAGCACTGAATAATGTATAGAATCATTGAATCATTATATTGTACACCTGAAACTATTATAACACTGTTAATTGTACTTGAATTAAAAGTAAGTAAAATTTTAAAAAAGAAAAAAATAGTGTACAACATGATGATTTGATATGTTTGCATTGTGAAGATATTCCCACCATCATGTCCATTGCCTCACATATTAACCTGTTTGATTTTTGGTGGTTTCTTTTTTTCTTTCTTTTTTTTTTTTAGAACATTTAAGTTTCACTCTCTTAGCAAATTTCAACTATATAGCACAGCATTAGTGACTATAGTAGTCCCCATGTTATACATTATATCCTCAGACCTTATTCATCCTATAACTGAAAGTTTGTACCCTTTTACCAGCTTCTCCTTATTTTCCCCACCTCTCAGCCCCTGGCGACCACCATTCTACTTTCTATTTCTATAACTTCAACTTTTTAAAAAATAGATTCCACATATAAGTGATATCATGCATAATGCTCTTCAAGTTCATCCATGTTGTTGCAGATGGCAAGATTTCCTTCTTTTTAAAGTAGGTTTCTTTTATTTTTAAAGATTTGTGCATCCATTTTTAGAGAAGGGGGAGGGGCAGAGGGAGAGGAAGAGAAAGTCTCAAGCAGACTCTGGGCTGAGCATGGAGCCTGACATGGGACTCCATCCCACGACTGGGAGATCATGATCTGGGCCAAAACCAAGAGTGGGACGTTCAACTGACTGCTCATACCACCCAGGTGCCCCAAGATTTCCTTCTCTTTTCAAGTTAAATAGTATTCTTCTGTGTGTGTGTGTATGCATATATATGCACATATATAAATATATATAACTTTTGTGTATATGTATGTGTATACATGTATATATGTAATATATATACATATATAATGCACACACAAGCCACATTTTCTTTACTCATTCATCTGTTGACGGACACAGGTTGTTTCCATGCTTTGTCTATTGTGAATAATGCTGTATATATGTAATAAAGAACTTGTATCCAAAATATGTAAAGAATTCTGAAAACTCAATAATAGGAAGTTAACTCAATTTTTTTAAATAGGCAAAAGATCTGAATAGACGCTTCATTAAAGAAAATATACAGATGACAAACCTGCATGTGAAAAAAATGCTCATCATCATTAGTCATTAGGGAAATGCCAATCAAGACCACGATTAAGTACTACTACGCACTTATTAAAATGACTAAAATGTGAAAGACTGAGGATAGCAAGTTTTGGCAAGGATATGGAGGAACTGGAAGTCTCATACACTGCCGATGGGAATGAAATAGTACAACTATTTTGGAAAACAGTTTAACTGTTTCTTACAAAAATGGGATGCCTGGGTGGCTCAGCGGTTGAGCATCTGCCTTCCACTCAGGACATGATCCCGGGGTCCTGGGATCAAGTCCTGCATTGGGCTTCCCGCAGGGAGCCTGCTTCCCCCTCTGCCTATGTCTCTGCCTCTCTCTGTGTGTCTCTCATAAATAAATAAAGAAAATATTTTAAAAATTAAACCTACATCTACTATGCAATTCAGCCTACTCATTCTTATGTATTTACCCAGGAGAAATGAAAGCATATGTCCATTCAAAGCTGTGTGCACCAATCTTCACAGCAGCTTTTTAAAAAAAGATTTTATTTATTTATTTGACAGAGAGAGAGAGAACTAGCACAAGCAGGGGGAGCTGCAGCAGGAGAGGGAGAAACAGGCTCCCCACTGAGCAGGGAGACCAACACAGGACTCCATCTCAGGACCCTGGGATAATGACCTGAGCCAAAGGCAGCCGCTTAACTAACTGAGCCACCCAGGTGCCCTCATAGCAACTTTATTTGTAATAGACAAAAACTAGAAACAACCCAAATGTCCATCAACAGGTGCATGGATGAAGAAATTGTGGTGTATAAATACAATGAAATACTACTCAGCACTAAAAGGAATGAATTATTGACACACGCAACCTCAAGGATGAATCTCAAACTATGCTGAGTGAAAGAAGGCGGGCAAAAAAGAAGAAAACATATTGTGTGATTCCATTTATATGGAATCTAGGAAATGCAAATGGATAGGTTAGTAAACTTTAAGATGGATTGGATGTGGGGTATGAAAGAAAGAGGAGTGAAGAAGAACTCTAAAAATGTGGCCTGAACAACCAGAAGGATGAAGTTGCCAACACAATAAGAGAAAGCCTGGAAGAGGAGCCAGTTTTAGGGGCAAGGTCAGGAGTTCATTGTTAGTTGTGTTGAGTTTGAGAATGCCTATTAGACATTCAAGTGGAGATGTTGAGTGGAAAGTTGGATATGAGAGTCTAGAGATCAAAAGAGAACTGGGCTGGTTAAAATTTGGAAGACTGATTCCAAGACTTTCACTCTTAACCACAAATATGTCTCCTAGCCTCCTGCTCTTCCCCTCCAGTCCATCATTCCTGCCACAGTCGGAGGGACCTTTCTAAACTGCAAATTCGTCCATATGATGCCCCCGTTGTAAAAATAAGGGGACAGGGACGCTTGGGTGGCTCAGTGGTTGAGCATCTGCCTTTAGCTCAGGGTGTGATCCCGGGATCCGGGATCGAGTCCTACATTGGGCTCCCTGCGTGGAGCCTGCTTCTCTCTCTGTCTGTATCTCTCATGAATAAGTAAATAAAATCTTAAAAAATAAGTGGACAAAAACAAATGAGGAGAGAAAACAGTCTTTCAGTAGCATTCCAATTCCCTAAGGGATAATGTCTCATTTTTTATTCTGGCACCCTAGGACTTTTGTGACACATCCTTTGCCTTACCAACCGACCCTGCAACCTCAGCTTTCCCCTCCACCTCTAAATGCAGCTCCCTCTGACTCAGCCTTCCCAAAATGCTACCAGTTCCCCGATCTTCACCATGCCCTCCCTCTGCCGGGAAGCTCCCTGTCTCTTTCTGTCTGTCTCTATATATCTTCTTAGAGAGATCCTATATTCTCATCCTTCAAAACTTACCTTCAGCATCTCAAAGTCCATTTATCCATAACTCCACATGTATAGCCCTCATGGAGAGCTTGTTCTGCAACTCTACCTCATTTGTCTGTCTCACCTATGAGGCTGTGATCTTCAGGTTATTTTTCTTTCATTTACAGGCTATATATATACAACTCAAGTTCCCAACAATGCCAGTGGAACCAATTTTTTAAATTGTGGTATGTTTATACAATGGGATGCTACTCAACAATAAGAATGAATTATCTTCAGACAGCAGAGTGGATAAATCTCACAAACATAAGTAAAAGAAACACATACTCCATTAGCTTTACACTTATATAAAGAGCAAAAATAAACCATGCTCTTAGAAGTCAGACTAGTGGCTACCCTAAAGTAGAAAGTGACCGGTTGCGGGGGGCGGGATGTTGAACACAGTTGGGGCTTCTTGAGTACTGGTCATGATCTGTTTCTTGACTTGGATATGTTCACTTTGTGAAAACTTATCAAGTTGCCCATAATTTTTGTGTGCTTTTGTGCGTGTTACCCTTGAATAAAGGCAAAACTAAACTAAGGTGGTTAACCATAAAGACAAGCAAAGAAATTACCAGTTGTACTTCAACAACAGAAAGAAAGGATGAAAGAAGAAAGAAAGAAAGGAAAGAAAGAAAAAGAAAGAAAGAAAGAAAGAAAGAAAGAAAGAAAGAAAGAAAGAAAGAAAGAAAGAAAGAAAATAAGAAAGAAAAAAGAAAAGCAAGGAAATAAATACCATAACATTCAGGATGAGAAGAGAGGGAACCATGACTGACAGAAGTCACCCAGAGGACTTCTAGGGTGCTGACAATGTCTATTTCTTAAACTGCATGGTGGTTATATAATTAGTCTTCAAAAATGAATGTATGTTTTATGTACTTTTCTGTATTATATTTTACCACTAAAGTGTTTTTTTTCACTAAAGTGTTTTTATAAGTATATACATTCTCAGGATGTATTTGTAAAACAAATAGTACAAAAAAGAGCAGAGTGCAAGATGTATAGTATGCTATATTCTGTGTAAGAAGTAGAAATGAAAAATACATATTGTTTATTTGTGCAAAAAGAAACACAGTAAGGGTAAATCTGAAACTAGTGGGATTTATTATCCACAAAAGATGCGTGGGAATGGGTTGGAAAGAATTGGCGGTTGGGAATGGGTACAGAGGATGGGAATTATACCCACTTCTTTGGTTTTTTTTTTTTTTGTATATATTTGACTTTTTAAATTATGTTCATGTTTTACACAATCACCCAATCAACAATGGGGGGGGAAATGAAATGGAATATGAACAGATACAAATAAGCTTAATTCAAAAGAATAACGTAACTACACTGAAGAGGAAAACCAGAAAGAACTGTAAACAAATATTAAACCCTAGTTAATAGCTTTATTTTTCATAGTGGTGTGGGTTGGCAGTTCTGAAAGTACTGAATGTGTATCTTAGAATTGAACAAGTGAGTGTATTGTGGATAATGAGAACCAGGTTTCTCACTGTTAGAGAAAGGAATTAGAAATATAGAAAGGGAGAAGGCTACAATGAATCTCATGATTTGAGATTGGAATTGAAGTACCAAGATGAATTGATGATTTTTAAGACAAAGACAGAGATTGCATAGATAGATAGATGATAGATAGATAGATAGACATAGGCAGTGTGTATGTACATGTATATGTTCCTATACTAGCTCTGTCCGCTGAAATGGCCTAGAAGAAACGAGTACACTAGATACCCATATCTTGGTATCTCTACCAAAAGGAACCAAGGCTGAATTCTTGGAGAAATAGCTGATTCCAGAGCTAGGGCAGGAACAGTACAAGATGAGCCTGGAACATCTTACTGTTCCAGAAAATAAGGAAGTGTTCAAGGAATGATGGGCATATCAAAAGGACACAAAAACAAGCTTGAAACGATGCCCCTTGTCAAATTCTGGGGCAGTCTGGGCATCAAAATAAATAATGAATGCTGCAATGTATAACCCATTCAAAAAAATAAATGAGAGCCCACAAATCCCTATGACAAAATTAAACAAACAAACAAATAAATAAATAACGGAGGAGAAGAAAAAGCTCTTCCTTAGTGTAGAACGTGAACTAATAAATGTAGAAGGAATAATGGAGTTAGAAAATCACCATTTGGCAACCACTATCGGAATAATTATTTCAGTCGAGTGTGGTGGGATTGGATGAGAGTGAAGGCAGACAATGGCTTCTTATCCTATACACTTCTGTGTTGTTCAAGCGTCTCACAATGTGCATGTTCTCATGCATAACTTGTGTAATTAAAAATATGTTTACTCTTTTGACATGTTGAGGGACAAGTGTTTGTCACTGTCAGTGCTTACTGCAAGATAGTAAGAGATAAATAAATCACACTGAGGTGGCACCCAGGAGCACTTTCTCCTGAAAGACAGAGATAACAGCAGCAGCCTAATTAACTCTAATACTGAAAAATGCACTAGAACATGGTGATAAGTGGGATTGTTCTTGCCTGAGTTGCTCAGCCCAGTGCTGGAAATATAATAACCACTCAGTAGATGCTTGTAGAAGGTGTAAAGAAGTATATCCAGTCTTCTGCCTTTAGCTTAAGAAAGGAGAGGAATGCAAAGTGTGAGTGTTATATATATTCCAGGTCTGGAGCAGGAAATGCCCAATATGAGTCCCAGACTCTTTCCATACTAGAAACCAAGAAAACTATCAGAAACTACCAGTGTTATGTCAAAAAAGCACAGCAGCAAACTTGAAGGGGTTTCCCACTGGCTGAATGAGGGATAATTGAAACACCAAACAGAATAATGATTACAATGGATTGAAACACACCAAATATGTACTTTTAAAAACCCATAAGTTCCAAGTGACATTGAAAACAAGAAGGTGTGGGGGGCCTGGGGGGCTCAGTGGGTTAGGCATCTGCCTTCAGGTCCAGATCTCAAAGTCCTGGGATTAAGCTCAGAGTCTGGCTCCCTCCTCAGCAGGGAGTTGGCCTCTTCCTCTCCCTCTCTCCTTCTGTCTGCCCCCGCTCAAGCTCTTGCTCTCTCTCCCTGTCTCTCTCTCTCAAATGAATAAAAATATTTTAAAAATAAAAAAATAAAACCAAGAAGGAGCAAAAAACAAAGAAATAGTCTAAACAAAACCTCATTTGAACCATCAGAACCATAAAACATCAATTACTCTAAAATGGGCATTTGTGGACAGCCCAGGTGGCTCAGCAATTTAGCGCTGCCTTCAGCCCAGCGCGTGATCCTGGAGACCTGGGATTGAGTCCCACATCAGGCTCCCTGCATGGAGCCTGCTTCTCCCTCTGCCTGTGTCTCTGCCTCTCTGTGTGTGTCTCTCATGAATAAATAAATAAAATCTTTAAAAAAGTAAAAGTAGTATAATAAAAAAATAAATAAAATGGGCATTTGTAATGAGAGAATTACATCTCTATCTTGTCTTAACTGTATTTTTGGTAACACAATAGCCCAAGTTGATGAAGGAAAGTTTTTACTTACATAAGAATGTAGAAAATTAATAGAATTTTAGAAAAGTTTTCAAAACATTACTGATTCAGGCAACAATCATCAACAGATGAGATCATTAGATAAATGGATGATGGGGAAATTTTCCATGGAGGGATCAGGCTATTACCACCTTAACCCACTGATGAACCTTAACAGCATTAAAAGTAGGACCTGCCAGATATCGTATGCCTCCTGGTGTGATGAAATAGGAACCTCACTAATGAAGTGTTTTTGCAAGACTAATAATAATAATAGTAAATAATCTGAGTGCAATAGAGGCCTCAGAGCGAATTTCCATCTCCAGGAAAAATGGAGAGTAAAAAACATCGTAAATGACACCACCAGGAAGCAAACATACAAAATCAGAATATGAGTCCATCTATAGCACAACTGCAACAAGTCAAGAACATGACACACAATAAAGCAGGAAGAGAGGACATGCTCTAGATTAAGGGACCCTCAAGAGACACATCAGACACTGCAGTGTATTCTGATTAGAACAAGCCCACTGAAAAAAGACATTTCATTATGAAGACAATTTGTGGACTTGCTTATTACTAGACATTAACAAGGAATTGTTGTTATGCTTAGGTATAATAATGGCCTAGGATTTTTTTTTGGCCTAGGGGTTTTTAAATTATGTCCCTTATTAGAAATGTATACTAAGGTATATCGGAATGTGATGTGATATCTGGGATTTGCTTTGAAATACTTCAAAAAAAGAGAAAAATGGAAAAGATGGAAAAATATGGCAGAATTTTATTCATTGTCCAGTCTTCATGGTGTACTGTGTGTGTGCGTGTCTGTGTGTTCATGCTACTCTCCACTTTATATGTTTGAAACGTTCATAAAAAATTAAAGTTTGTTAAGAGAATGAACGAGAGCCCTAAGAAAATTGTCCAAAAAATCGGAAAGAAGCATTTTTATTCAAGCCTGGAGTAAAAGTCTCGTTTAGATCCAGTAACTACGACAGTAGTAGATACCAGGTAGAACATTCCTTATGATAGGAATGTGGTTTTTTTCTTCTTTAAAATAAAAGAATCATTCATGCTAGGGGCTTGGATACCATTAACGTTCTATTTCATGAGCTGAGCCGTGGTTACATGGGTCTTCACTGTATGACTATTTGTTCATCTGCATGCATAAATCTTATATACATTTCTATCTGTATATTGCATTTCACACTTTAAAATGTTTAACTTTTGAAAGCATAACTGCATGGTACAACATGGCACTCTTTCTCCCAATTTGATAGAGACTAGACCCATTAAGCAGAACACAGCAGCCCTTCTAAGGTGTTTTTGCCCACCTGGTGGTGGAGTACTGTCATTTCAGAGAAAGGGACAACAGGGAAAAAGGAACTTCTACAATCCTTTAAAAATGTGGTTATGTCCCCACCTGCTCAGGGAGTAAACAGAGGGGCATAAGCAGAAGAAAGGCAGGGGTCTCCCATTCCTAGAATGTTGAAGTTGGCTCAAGATGGGAGACTAGCTATAAGTGAATGACTTACTCACTCACCCTGTCTTTTCCCCCTACAGCTCTGCCTGTTGGTTCCTATGTGCTTATCTCATAGGCAGGCCTTTTGAGAGAACCCTTTCCTCCCCCTGCCAAGGGAAGAAGTCTGCTTCAGGGCAGAGGATAGGGTTGGGGGGCCTGAATTCGGCTGGCCTCTTCTATGCCCCCCTCCTTCCTCATCGCTGTTCCTCACTATCTCCAGTGACCTCACCAGAACAATCCTTTCTCCTGAGGGCCTTAAAGGACATGGGTTGGAAGCTAACTGAGGGGAAACCAAGATAGCAGAAGTCAAGGTCAGTATCTCTGTCTTCAAGAGAAAGTCTGAGATCCTCAGCCTGGCATTCAGGGTATGGCTCATGCCAGAGTAACATCCCTCATCCAGGCCATAGCAAATTGCTTTCTCCATGCTCCAAGCACATCTTGCCTTTTGGGATCCTCAAAATTCTGCATAGGATGTTCTGCTTACCTAGACAACCACTTTTTTATTTAATCAAGATGTGCATGGTACTAATTATATGTCTTGGTGTTATTTTTTTTAAATATTTTATTTATTTATTAATAAGAGACACACACAGGGAGAGGTAGAGGGAGAAGCAGGCTCCCTATAGGGAGCCTGATGGCGGGACTCGATTTTAGGAGCCCAGGATCACAACCTGAGTCAAAGGCAGATGCTCAACCACTGATCCACCCAGGTGCCCCTCTCTTGGCATTATTATATTGGTTTTTTTTAAAAGATTTTATTTGTTTATTCATGAGAGATACAGAGATAGATAGATAGAGAGAGGCAGAGACACAGGTAGAGGGAGAAGCAGGCTTCATGCAGGGAGCCCAACAAGGGACTCGATCCCGGGTCTCCAGGATCACACCCTGGGCTGAAGGCGGCATTAAACCGCTGAGCCACCTAGGCTGCCCTCCTGGCGTTATTATAAACATGTTACAAATATTACCTCATTTATCCTCACAACCCTATGCTGTAAGCACTATTATGACCCCAAGTTAACAGATAAGGAACTTGAGGTGAAAGGAGGGTGAGAGGCAGGGATTCCTAACTTCCAGGAGCCTGGAGCTAGAGTAAATGCTATTAGGCATACACTATTGACTCTTAAACTTCTTTCAACTCACTTTCACTTCTTCTACACTTATCTTGGGTATCAATACCTCTCCCCAACTGCCCCTGACATCCTTGAGCTCCCACAACTCCCAGTTCACACCTTTACCTCCCATTAGGATGAAACAATCTGACTGCTTATTTTACTCCTTCATTTTTAAAAACTTTTTTTGATTGAAGTATGACACACATAAAGTACAAGGAGGCATAAATACACAACTCTCAATGAATTGTTACTAAGTAACCACCCTTGAAATCAGCGTGGAAATCAAGAAACACAAGGTTCTAGCATTCCAGAAGTCTCCTTAGGCCTCCTACTCAGTCCTTAAAGGCAATCACGAATCTGACTTCTATCACCATAGATTAGTTTCACCTGTTTCAGAACTTTCTCTACATGGAATCATACAGCAGGTGCTCTTTTGTATGTTGGTAATTCTGCTCAGCATAATGTTTGTAGAATTCATCCATAATATATGTAGATGTGGGGCAATTCTTCTCATTGTGTAGTATTCCAGTGTGAGAATATACCACAATTAATTTCTCATTTTTCTGTTGGCATTTGAGTCATTTCTAGTTTGGACTATTACAAATAGTGTTTTTATGAGCGTTGATGCATATGTCTTTTGGTAAACATATATAAGCATTTCTGTTGGGCATATATCTAGAACAATTGCTGGGTTATGGGGTGGACATATGGTCACCTTTAGTTGATATTGCTAAGCAGTTTCCAAACTATTACGTCAATCTATACTCTCATCACCATTGTATGAGAATTCCAGTCACTCCACATTCTCAGCAATATTCAGTATTGTCTTTTTCTTTTAGTCTCTTTAGGGTGTTGACTTATTGCTTATTTTCTTGGCTAATGTTGTATGTTCACATCTTCCTTTCTAATCCTTATGTCTTTTATTTATTTTTCTTTCATTAGTGGACTCCATTACAATTTGAATAAAAGTAGTTATGATGGGCATCCTTACAGAAAGCATTCAACATCTCTCATTAGGTATGATATTTGCTATAGGTTTCAGATAGATAACACGTATTAAATTAAGAAATTTCCCTTATACTCTTTTTAAATTTTTTTATTTACTTACTCATGAGAGACACACAGAGGGAGGCAGAGACATAGGAAAAGGGAGAAGCAGGCTCCCTGTGGGGAGCCTGATGCAGAACTCGATCCCAGAACCCTGGGATCACGACCTGAGCCAAAGGCAGACGCTCAATCATTGAGCCACCCAGGTGCCCCTCCCTTATATTCTTAGTAAACTTTATTGTGATGCTTTTTGGCATATATATATATATATATATATATATATATATATATATATATTAAAGATTTTATTTACTTATTCATGAGAGACAGAGAGAGAGAGAGAGAGGCAGAGACACAGGCAGAGGGAGAAGCAGGCTCCATGCAGGGAGCCTGACGTGGGACTTGATCCCAGGGACTCTGGGATCACGCCCTGGGCCTATGGCAGGCGCTAAACCGCTGAGCCACCCAGGCATCCCTTTTGTTGCATATATTGAAGTGATCATACAATTTTTCTTCAATTCCTTGGAAGAATTTGTGCAAGGTTAGAAAATTGCCAAATTTCCTTCTTTAAATATCTTGTAGAATTCACCATTGACAGTCTCTGAATCTGGAGGACTGCAGAAAGCCTTTTAATTATAAGTTCAATTGTTTAATAGTTATAGGTTTATTTATATTTAAATTATTTTCTTTTTTTTTTAATTTTTTTTATTTATTTATGATAGTCACAGAGAGAGAGAGAGGCAGAGACACAGGCAGAGGGAGAAGCAGGCTCCATGCACCGGGAGCCCGATGTGGGATTCGATCCCGGGTCTCCAGGATCATGCCCTGGGCCAAAGGCAGGCGCCAAACCACTGCGCCACCCAGGGATCCCTATTTAAATTATTTTCTGTGTGAGTTTTAGTGTATTGTATTTTTCCAGGAATTTTCCCATTTATCAAAATTTTCAAATTTGTTGGTATAAAGTTCTTCATAATATTGTCTTAGATTTTAACATACCCTTGAACGGTGTTGTGCTTCCTTCTTTTGTTCCTGATACTAGTTATGTGCCTTCTACATATTTTTTCTGGATCAGTTTTGGTGATTTATCATTTTCCTAGATTTTTAAAAGAACCAACTTTTAGCTTTGTTGATCCTCTCTGTAACAGTTCTATTTTCTATTTTGTTGATTTCTACCCTCATCTGTTACTTCTCTCCTTCTACTTTCTTTAAGTGTAGTTTACTTTTCTAACTTTTTGAGATGGATTTGCTGCCTCTTAAAAATAATATATAATTTAAGGCTATACATTGCTAAGCATAGCTTTAGCAGCACCCCACAGGATTTCAAATGTAATATTTTCATGATCAGTCAGTTCAAAATATTTTCTAATTTCCACTGTGAATTTATCTTTGACTCATGGGTTTTTCCTCCTTTTCCAGAGCACGGTGTCCAAACTTCAGTAGGCATAAAAGTAACCACCTGAAGGCCTTGTCAAAATACAGATTTTGGAGCCTTATCTCAAACCTCCTAGATTATTATTTCTGGGAAGTAGGTCTGGGGATCCACACTTCACAGGCTCTGCAGGGCATTTGGATGCAGGTGGGGTGCAGGACTACAGTCTGGTAGCACAGCAAGGCTTTCCTAAGGGCAGAGAGCAAGTCTGATTCCCCTGTTTCTCCAGTGCCCACCACTGGGCTTAGCATTACTCTTAGCAAGAGTAAGACAATGGGTGAGAGAAGGAAACAAATATAAGAAAATTGTTTCTATTGAGAGACTTGGAGTTTTTGAGTGCTGTGAATTAGTGAAGAACAAATGATGAGGGCATCATTTGGTCCCAATGTAATCCATTCAGGACAGAAATATTTTTTTACTTGTCTTCAAATCTCTGCGTACTAAGCTTCTTCCTCACCTGTCCCAGTTGGTCTGCGGTCCTGGAACGTGGCTTTAGGTATGAGTATGTGCCTGTATATCAGCACAGAGAAAGTAGGGTGGCACGAGAGGCGTCCTGAGAGCAGCTGTTCAGAGCTAAGCAGCGCTCTTTGACCCTCTCCACCGCCGCACCCCGCCCCTTCCAGACCAGCCCACGGGCCTTGGGGGGAAAATCCCCACAGAACCCATTCTCAATGAGGTTATCTATCCTACCTAGCGGAGCTCTAAGCATCCCTCCATTCCAAAGCTTTTGAGAAACTTCCACAGGACCTTTCAGCCCCGACCCGACCCCGGACCCCTATCCTTGCCTCCTCTGCTCTTGTGGCCCAGGTGAGTTGCACTCTCAGCAGCCCCCTGGCCACCTCTCCCCACCTCCACGCGTGCCTCCCTCAAGTGTCCCAGAAAGGCGTCTGGGAGTCTGACTTCCCCAGCCAGCTATTGTCCTGGCCGCACGGTCCCACGCCAGCCGGTTGCGCCCCAGCCCCCGCCCCCGCCCCCGCCCCGCCCCAGGGAGGACCAAGCAGTCGGCTAGGAGTCTGCCTGCTCAGCCTCGCTCTTTCCCTCCCTCTCCCTCCCTGCCTGCCTTCCTCCCCCGCCCGCCCCTGAGGCAGGGACCGTGCAAATCGAGGAGAGGGGGGACTGGCAGCCCGGATGGGGTCCAGCTTAAAGCCCTGGGCTCCCCACTGATGTCCCATCTAGGCTGGGTGTCCCCAACATCTTGGGACCTGGATCTGCGTGAGCCGGGGTGGTTCCCAGGCCAGGAGCATGCCTGCGGCAGACCCACACTACCCCCGTTTTGCATCTGGACCCCCCCCCCGGATGCTCTGAGCCACCCTCCTCAACCCGGATCTAAAACCCGGGACACAGCTATCAGGCCAGCCTCTCTCTCTACCCCACCCCCTCTTTCTGGCGTCCATCCCCTCCCCAACACCACCTCTGCTGCTGCCTCTGGCTGTAGACCTGCACCTTTTCCCCATCCCCATCAGGCCCAGGGAGCGGGGTGAGCCTGGATGAGAGCCCCCCAGCCTGGGGCTCTCCCAGGCCATGGCCAGAGTGCTCCCAGAGAGGAGCCTTGGCCCCTGAGCATCTGCTAGAAGCTTGGCAGAGGCCCCGCGGGGACCGTGTCTTTTGAGGACAAAAGGCGGCGGCCAGCAGGCAGACGGGGCGGGGGAGGGGGGACCGGCAGCCAGGCGGGCAGACGGGTGGCAGGGGCCAGCGCTGGCCCCCCTCCCAGCTTGGCGGTGGCATGAAGATGGGGGTGGGAGTGTGTAGTGGGGGAAGCACCTGCCTGGACCCTCACCTGCCAGCTAGCTGGGCACCCCAATGCTATGTGCTGCCCCCCTGGTGTTCCCCTACACCCCCAATCCTGCCTGGTGCACCCCTTCGGTGCCTGCTTCCCCTGATGTCTGCGTTTTAGACCCGCCGGCTGCTATATCCACGCAACAGAAGCAGGAGTGCCACTGGCCGCCAGATCACTGAGGGTCCCACAATGTGGCCTGGGCAGTGTTTTATCGTGGGTGAGACAGCCTGAACCCCCTCCCTGGATTCCAACACAGCCCTGCTGCGAGAACCCAGGTAAGTAGTCAGCATCTCTCCACCAAGGATGGGAGGCCGAGACTTCTCTTCTGTCTCCCCACATATATTTCAGAGTCTCCATCACTGCCGTGCTCTCTCTCTCTCTCTTTTTCTCTTTCTCTCTCTGACTGTGTTACTGTGTCCCCCACGCCCCATTCCCGCTCTACCACAAGGACTACTTGGGCACCCAAGCCTGGAGAGTCCTCCAGCCATCTCCATCTTCCCCAATCCCAAATGTCCCATGAGAGAGGAACTACCACCTGTTTCCCCACACCCCACACAGGGTCTGTTTTGATCATTATGGTCGCTTTGGGGTGAGAGGCCGTGTTAATATTCCCTAGTGTGCTGACTCTGGAAGGCATGCCTGAGAACCTTGCAGTGCTCTCCTCAATGCCTGCACCCCAGGCAGGCTCAGCCTCCTGCAGCTGCCTCTTCTCCCTCTCCCTCTCCCTCCTCCTCCTCCTCCTCCTCCTCCTCCGCTCTTCTCCAGGTTCTTTGGCCTGCTTGCAGGGTGTATGTGCTTCTGTCTCTGTGTGTGAGCAGGCAGGTAGGTAGACAATGACAGAGAAGCTGATTCCAGCCCAGACCACCACCCACTCCTCTTTTCCTTCTCCCCGCCCTCCCTGCTTTCCTTTCTTTCTACTTTGCCCTGTATCTCCCTACAGGTAGCACAGATTTGTGCTCACTCCCCATTGAGGATATTGCTGTGATTCTCAGCTAAAGGGAGGAAGCCACTGCTGGGAAAGTGAGGTGCATGTGGGAAGCACTTTTAGGCCCTAGGCTGCTTGATGGCTCTGGGGAGGCCAGGACCATGCCACACAACCTGCAAGGGGCCACAGTGGGGGCCCCAGCCTCTATCTAAGGCTCTCTATCTGTTGCGGATGCCCATGTTGTATCTGGGAACCTCAGGTCTTATGGCCTTGTGCACAGTGGCCAACGGTCTTTATGTCTGGAGGAGTAGGAAAGCCTGATATGTGGAGAACATGGATTCTTCTGGGACACTTCCCCCAAGTACCCCCCTAACTTCAGTGAGAGTGTGCCACTTATTGGACCTCAGTTTTTCCATCTGTCAGAGAGACCAGTAACCCTCCCTTCATGGGTGTGTGGGGTGACTAAATGAGTTGGTGCATGCAAATAAAGGAGGTGCATCGTAGTGGCCCTGAAACAACAACAAAGCTCACAGTCAATATTGCTGATTATTCATGATTAATATTGTTATTGATTATTTGGAGGAGGGACTGGTCCCTCTTTTCCAGGGTCTTGGCAGAGATCTAGGGAGGATAGCAGGTAGGCAAATGGGGGTTGGGGAGTGGAAGGGAGGCAGGAGGGGCTCAATGTTGTCACTCTTCCTTTGTAGGGGGTGATGAGTGATGGCTAGAGGCAGAGCCTCCCACCCCCACTCCACTCCAATCTCCTTTCCCTGCACTTGCCCCTGTGTGTGTGTGTGTGTGCACGCACGCATGCACACACAAACACACAGACACAGGCTTGAACTCCCATGAGCTAGCAGAGGCCTGGCTTACAGCCTGCAGCATTCCTGGCCCTGGTGATGTAGGCATCTCTCTGTTGAGGGGAAACTTGGCAAGAGTTGGGCCTGTGGTCAGTGGTTGGCAGTGCCTGGAGACAAGGCTGAAGCTTCTGAGATCACAGGGCTTTTGGGTAGAGCTGGGGTGTGGCCCATGCAGCAGCCAGACCCTTGGGGGATGGGTCCCAGGGATTTGCTAACCTAGAGCCTGAACTGGGGCGGGGGGCAGTGGGGTCTGCTGGCTGGTTTCCGGATGTGGAGATGTGGTGAAACATTGAGTGAGGGGTGGGTGGCTGGAGGAAGGTCCTTAAGGCCAGGGGAGGAGGAGGGGAAAGTCTGAGACCAAGAAGACCCCATGGTGAGTGTAGGAAGGGGTGGGGCTTCTGGGTATAGAGTAGACTTTTCTGAAGAAGCATTTGATATAGAAGGGAGAGAACCCAGCCTGTGGTTTGGATGCATCTGGGCCTAAGAATGGGTATATATGTATAACTGTGAATGTGTGCAGTCTGTGAGTATTTGTGTCTGTCCATGGGCATTGTGGGTGTGTATGAATCTGTGTGTGAGCCAGACCACACGATGGCGTGTGCAAGTGTGTGAGTGTCTGGGTAGGCTTGTGTGTGTACAGTGGAGTAGGTATGACTTTGCATGTCTGAGTGGGTAAGCAAATGGGCATGTTTGATTCTGAGACTGAGTGAAACTGTGTTTCTGTGAGCCAACAGGCCTGTTGAATGTCTAGTTGTATATGTGTGTGATATCCATTTGTCTTTGAGTGTACATGTCTGATTATATGCATATAAGTATGAGGGTTTCAGAATGCTGAGGTATGCATGCCCAGTTAGGTGATGCCTAGCTTTATCTGCATAATTTGTGTGTGCCTATGTGTGCACATGAGTGTAGGATTATCTGAATGGTGTGTTTGGGAGTGTCAGGGTGTGTGTGTGTGTCCATGCATGTATGGGAGGGTATGTGTGTGTCAATATGCTTCTGTGTGGGTGTGTCTGTCATGTATGTGTATGAATATGGCCTGTGTGTTAATGTCCGTGTGGATTGTCCAGCATTTTGAATTGTGTGTATGCCTGTGTGTGTCTGAGTACCTATTGTCTATAGATGGACCTACAGGTCCACATCTAATTAGGGAAATGTTAGTGTAGATGATCACCCTTATATA
The DNA here is from genome assembly GCF_011100685.1 of Canis lupus familiaris. Classification (NCBI taxonomy): domain Eukaryota; kingdom Metazoa; phylum Chordata; class Mammalia; order Carnivora; family Canidae; genus Canis; species Canis lupus. The sequence continues at coordinate 43,347 of NW_023330978.1, forward strand.
AAGAGAACTAATTGTGTGTGGGGGGAGTGTGTGAACACACATTTTGTGCATGAAAACATATTTTGTGGGTGTGCCCATGTGTACACATTTGATTATGTATACGGGTATGGCTGTTGAGGGGGGTCTATGCCTGTGTATATATGCACAAGAGGCTGTGTGCATAAGTGAAAGAATGCATTTATATACATGTCTGATTGTGTTTGTGTGAGTGCAAGTCTGGTTGTGGTATGCATGAGTGAATACATTTCAAAATATTTAGTGTGCATAACTCAGTATGTGTTTTGTTTGAGCTCAGTATGTGCTCAGTATGAGCTCAGTATGTGTTTTTCTGAGCTCAAGTGTGAATGTGTGAGTATGGATATGCCTGTGAGTGACCATGAGTGTATATGTGTGTGTGTATGCTAGGATGTGTGAACATCTGGCTGTGTATGCATTTGAGTGAACATGTCTTTATATTTGCCCATGTGTTCATGCACATCTGAGTGTGTGTGTGTGTGTGTGTGAATATGCCTGCCTATATTTGTCTGAGTGTACAGGTGTGTGAATGTACCAGTTTGTGTAGTTCTAATTATTTGTATATGCATGTTTATATTTATTCTGGAGCATATGTTGTAGAAAAGTGTGAGTGAATGTATATGCATGCCATATGTATGTTTGTGTGTGTGGATGTCTTTGCATGTGTATGTGATAAGTGTTAGCAATTCTTCCTATGAAGACTTACAAGTATCTGAGAATATTTGAGCATTCTTCCATGTGTGCATGTGTGTGTCCAAGCCTATCTGAGAATGTGGGTATAAATGGATCTTTGTTTGCATAGCTTCTTATATGAGTATGAACATATGTGAACATACGTAGTGTGCATTCTCATTATGATTGCGTGAGTGTGTTTTGTCAGTAAATTAGTGTCTCCGTGTCTGGTTGTGTGTACATATAGGAATGAGTGATGTGCATATCTATGTGCATATGAATATGCTTATAGGCATGCATGCCCAGTTGTGTATAAACGTCTACGTGTGCTTCAATGTCTGTATGTGAATACATCATCTCATTGACAAGCATGTACCCATCTGGATGTTTATGTATGTGGGCACACCCACACGTGAGCATGTGTGAAAATGCTTATGTGGTCATGTCTGGGAATGTGTGTGTCTACATTTGGGAGCTCACCTCTGTGTGTCATATTTGTTCATTGTCTCATTGGGTGTGATGTAGAGTCTGCCTGTCTGTGGACATGTGGAAATATACCTGTATGTATACCTGTGTTTGTGAGTGAATGTATGTCATTTGTGGGCATTATGTCACATGTATGCATGCCTGTGTTTGAGAGTAAATGGATGTACACATGTGGGACCAAGTGCAGGTGAATGTGCATTGCTATGAGTGTGTTGATGTGTAGGGATAAGTGTAGGCATTTATGCATGTGCCTGTCTGATGGTATATGTGTGTGAGTGAGAGAGATTTGGCCTTGGGCTTATGCAGATAGCCCTAATCCCTGAGGAAGTGATAAAGGAGGGTACTTATGAGTCTGTGTGATGCTATGTGTACACCCCAGCATATACTGATGTGCATGTCTAAGAGTCAGTGGCACCCTGCTAGACCATATCTGGCTCTGTGTAGACATCCTACAGGATGGCAAGCTATAACACCTGAGCAATACATGACCCTTTTCTGGGACCTCCCTGGCCTCAACCATGTGCTGGGCTTTTGCAGGGCAGTGACGGAGGGGGTGTCTCAGGATAATTCTTGTCATCATTCACACTCAAGAAGTAGGGACCAATCATCACTGATGTCCTCCTAGGCAAGGGGGCCTGTGACCTTAGAAATGGATTTCTTTTTTTTTTAATTTTTATTTATTTATGATAGTCACAGAGAGAGAAAGAGAGGCAGAGACACAGGCAGAGAGAAGCAGGCTCCATGCACCGGGAGCCCGACGTGGGAATCGATCCTGGGTCTCCAGGATCGCACCCTAGGCCAAAGGCAGGCGCCAAACCGCTGCGCCACCCAGGGATCCCAGAAATGGATTTCATGAAACACAAAGACCTCCCTTCCCATCCCCACCCCCCACCACTGAGAGGCCAGGACAAAATGGCATTGTATAGTGTCTAAGGTTGGTAAATGGTTTTCACAGAGAGCACCCAAATTATGCCATCCAGGCAGAAATCTAGATGTCAATATATATGTATAAGTACGGTATATCTGGGCAGAGTGTGGGCTATGTGTGTGTGTAGAAAGTGGTATATTTGGTAAAAGAATGAGAGAGAGGCAGAGGGAGAGAAAGGATCTGGGTTGCGTGTATGTAAGAGACAGTCTGGGTGTTTCTGGGTAAGTATGTATGTGAGACATTTGGCTGTATTTGGGAGGGGTGAGTGTGAATGTGGGAGTATGGAAATGGTACATTTGTGAGGTGCTATGAGAACATCAGCCTATTTGGGTGGAGGACGGTGTGAGTGAGAGTTTGGGTATGGCTGGGTGGGAATATGTGTGAAGATGTGCGTTTTCGAGGAGTATGTGGGTATGGGTGTATCTGGATGGTGCAAGAGAGTGGGTGTAGTGTCTGGATAGTGTATGTGTTTAATAGTGTAGATGTATCTGTGTTGTGTTAAGAGAGAGTATGAGTGTTTCTGGGTAGAGTGTGCATGAGGGAGTATGAGTGTAATGATGAGGTGGGAGCATTTAAGTATGGGTAAATCTGGATGGTGTGTAAGTGGGTGAGCATATAAGTCTATTAGGCAATGGAAATGTATGATAGAATGTATCTAGATGGTGTGTGGTGTGTAAAAGAGAATTTGGGCACACCTGGGTGATTATAGGGGTATATGTGAGTGTGTATATAATTGGAGTATCTATGGCTGGTACGTGGGTGTGTATGTGGATGAGATGTGTGTATAATGTGTGTGAGAGATTATAGGTGTATGTGCATCGTGTGTGTGGAGTGTGAGTATTCTAGATGATGGTGATTAAGAGAGGGGGACAGTCTGGATTTTGTGTATGTGTAAAAGAGAGTGCAGGAGTTTCTGAGTTTGGTTAGGCTTATGACAGCATGGATATATCTGGTGGGAGGAGTGTGTAGGTGTATCTGGATGGTTGTAAGTGGGATTTGCTGGGTTGGAGGGTGTGAGTGGATGTATCTGGATGTCATGTGTGTGAGGTGTGGATATACCTGGATGGCATGTAAGAGAGAGTGTAATGGTATGTGTGGGCTGTGTGTGAGACAGTGTTGTATGGGTATAGTTTGGGTAGAGTGTGTTTGAATATGAATGTATCTAAATGGTGGGTGGGTGAAAGCACAGGTGTATTTGGGTGGTGGGAATGTGTAATAAACTATATCTGGATGGTGTGTTGTAAGAGCTTTTGGTGGTGTATCTGGGTGTGTATGTACTTGGATATGTGTGTGAGTGTGTTTATAACTGGATGGGTGTGTGAGAGAGTTTGGGGGACATTTCTGGGTGGGAAGTGTGTGTTCAGAGTACGAGTGCATCTGAGTGGCATGGAGGGGATGAGAGCATGGATGTATCTGGGATGCGTCTGGGAGGCATGTGTTAGAATTGGATATATCTGAGTGGGATGTGTGTGTGGTTAATGGAGATGTATCTAGAGGGTAGTGAATTGTATCTAGTTGATGTGTGTGTGTATCAGCGGTCCATTTGGAATGAATCTAGATAGTGTATATATGTTTTAGAGAGTAGACGTGTCTGGGTTGGGCTGTGTGAGTGGGTCTGTGTTTGGGGTATGTGAGTGTGTGAGCGAGAGAAAATATGAGTATAAATGGATAGGATTTGTGTGTTAACAGGTGTCTCTGGATAATGTGTAGGTATCTGTGTGTGTGAATATACTTGGTTGGGAATTTGTGAGTGTGCTCTGTGTAGGTGTCTTTGAATGGTGTGTGTGTCATGGTACCATGTGTGAGATTGTAGGTGCACCTGGGTCAAATATGAAGGCTCTAGGTTAGGGATGTCTGTGGGTCTGAGTATACCTAATATTGCATATAAGAGTGTGAGTGTAACTGGGTGGAGTGAATGTGGGTGTATTTGTATTAGAGATGTGTGTGTATGAGGATAGTGGTGTTCAGATGGGATGTATGTGAGAGTGTGGCTGTATCAGTATTGGGTATGTATGAAAGTGGGTGTGTCTTAATGATGTATAAGAAAGATAATGTGCACCTATCTGGGTGTGAGTGTGGGTGTATCTAAGTAAGAAGCTTCTCTGGCTTGCGTATGAGAGACAGATAGTGTAGATCTGGGTAGTGTGTGAAAGCGAGTATATAGGTCAATCTGTGTGGGGTGTGTGCATGTGAGTATATCTGGATAGTGTGTGTGAGAGAGTGTTTGGGTGTATTTGAGTGGGGAATGTTCTGAGAATGTGGGTGTATCTGCATGTGAGTGTGGATTCATCCAGATGGTGCGTAGGTGGTATATCTTGGGTGTTTTGTGTGTTGATGGTGTGGGTGTATCTAGGTGGGGTGTGTGATTGTGGGTGTGTGTAGGAATGTGTATATCTTTCCTAGGGCATATATGCCTCTGCTAAAGTGTCTGTAAATGTGACCATATCCATGTTTGTGTATGTGCTTACATGTGTGTGGCTATTGGTATCCAAGTATGTTGGTACATGGCTTATGTGTACATGGGTTTGTGCTAGAGTGGTGTGTATTTGTGTGTGTGTGTGTGTGTGTGAGAGTGAGAGAGAGAGAGAGAGAGAGGGGTTGTTTCCATGTGAGGTAAGTTCAGTGGGCAAGCTGTCTGGAGCCAGGCTCTGGGTTTGCATCCTAGTTCTGCCATTTATTAAGCTGTGGGGCTTTGGGAAGTCAGCTTCTTACTTGTAAGAAATTAAGCCAGTTTCTACTTGTAAAGTAAGGGTAGTAATAGTAGTATCTCATAGGGTGAAGATCAGATAAGTTAATATTTGAAAAGTGCTTAGGACAGTGCCTGGCACATAATAACTCCTCTGTGCCATATCAAGTGTTACCTAGTACTACAATTATTGCATGTGCCTGGTGTATAAGTAATAGTATGGGTCCATCTTCAAGTGCAACGGAATAGTTTCTATGTGCATATTTGCAACATCTGTATCCATGTGTATGTGTAAGAAGTGAGCAGATCTGTGTATATGTGTTATTGTATATAAAACTGGCTTTATACTTATATGTATCCCAGTGTGTGTATAAACCCATGAGTGTATGAGAAAGGAAGGTGTGTGTCTAGGAGGTCAATGGAGGGGTGGTTTGGCCCATGCATGTGTATTTTCCCAGTGCTACACCTGGGTGTATGAATGTACACATCTGTATCTATGGTGATGTGTGTCCTGTGAGTGCAGATGGTCCCTGTGTTGCTGGTATGCTGCATATAGGGTGCACATGTGTGTGTGTGTTGTGCACGTGCACACACACATCACTGTGTTTTTATCTGAATATGTAAATAGGTTGTAGTAGTCAGGCTGAACAGTTGTGAAACATTAACATGTGAATTCTGTTGATGTCTATACACATAAGGTTAGTATCCAGGTTTATATATGATGGTGTGTGTGTATAAAGGATTGTTGCTTATATGGCCATGTATCAGGATGTACTGTTTTTTGTGTTGTGTAAGTGAATGCATAGGTGTGAATGGGTGTGTGCATCTAAGGGTTGTGTCTGTGTATAAGCATTGGTGGCTATGTGGCTATGTATATGTGAGTCTGCATTGCTCTATATTTGCCTGCCTGCCTCTGCGTGTGTAGCAGTGAACCTGAGCGATATGCCAGTAAGTGTGAGCATGTCTGTACTATGTGTATAATGTTTGTGTACCAGGGCAAAGTTTGTATAAAAGAGTGGATTTTAATCTCTTACTATAAGAGCCTGGGGTGGAGGAAGGACTGGATCTACAGGATGTGAATCGACTTACCCTGTGCCTGAATGTCAGTTCTTATGTCTATGCATGCATGATTGTATGTGAAAGCATGTAGGTCCATACAGTTTGGTTATTTTTCTTAAGACAGACAGAGAGAGAGCGAGCGAGCAAGGGGGGACAGAAAGAGACAAAATCTTAAGCAGGTTCCACGCCCAGCTTGGACCCCAGTGGGACTTGGTCTTATGACCCTGAGATCATGACCTGAGCCGAAATCAAGAGTTAGATGCTTAACTGACTGAGACACCCAGGCACCCCCAGGTCCATATGATTTGGTATGTATGTGTCTGCATGTGTCCATATGTATGGGGAGTTTTTCTCTGCCTAGGCCCCTATATTTCTATTTAAGGATGGTTATCTGTGTGTGTGCATGTTTTGTATATCTTTGCATGATTTGCTGGTAGGTGGGTGCCTACACACATGCCTAACCTTTCTGTGTAGAAGAGGAGATGTGTGTGTGTGTGTGTGTGTGTGTGTACATATATGCATATACCTGATTGTGCTTATAAGCTGGCGTAAGTCTGGATGTGAGTGCAAATTTGAATCTCAATGTACATGTGTGCTTGTAATGCACATATCTGTCCATGTGTGCTAGTGTGTTTGTGCAATGTGACTAGATGTGAATGTCTTAGGGCATTCCCAACTTGGCACATGGAAAGGGTGAAATATCTATATAGCACATTAGAGTAAACTGAAGAAGATTTAGGGGTACTAGGGTGAAAAGAAATTCCTTACATTTTCTTTATTTTTATTTACTTATTTGAGAGACAGAAAGCGAAAGAGAGCACGAGCAGGGAGGAGAGGGAGAAGCAGGCTCCCTGAGAGCAAGGAGCCTGATGCGGGGCTTGATCCCAGGACCCTGAAATCATGACCTGAGCTGAAGACAGATGCTTAACTGACTGAGTCACCCAGGTGCCCCATATTTTCTTTATATTATATGAATTATGATGAGAAATACAAAAATGCAAAGTTTGAGGGGAGTTACTAAATACTGAATTTGTATACAACTTTCAAGTGAAATCTTTTCAGGATTTTTTCATAGCACAGTTAAACTCACTTCTGGAAACATAACTTTTATTCACTCATGCAAGTTTGTAGTGGTAAACATTCATGCCCACTTCTGAGCCTTCAGTTGTGACTGCCTTACTTTATTTTATGGTAATTTGACTCATTTATGAACATTTCCATCATGACTTGGTAATGTAGTTTGTGCTGGGCATAGATATTCTACATCAAGGTACTGTGTTTCTTGGTAAAAATTCAAACAAAAACAAATGAAACAAATAACCATTAGTACTTTTGACACAGATATAAGCTTATATTGTGACCTGCTACTTCTTGATCTTGGAAAGCCTGGTGTTGAAAGTAAGATTTAGTCCATGGTGGTCGTGCAGGCACAGTTAGCCCTAATGTCCTCAGTAATTAGCTTGAATGTATGAAACATAGCTGCATGATTCTGCAGGTTAGCAAAGCTCACCTGAAAAGCATTAGCTTGAGGACATCGGGTGCCATTTTGGTTTCTCTGAAGCTTTCACACCATACCAACCTTTCTTAAGAAACACAATAGCTAACTGCTTATTAGTCCCTCTCTCTTTCACCTCCCTTTCATAACTCACTTGTTTTACCATGGCCAGGTAGAGACCCCAGGTTTTTTTTTTATATTTTATTTATTTTATTCGGTGAGCTACACAGAGAGAGGCAGAGACATAGGCAGAGGGAGAAGCAAGCTCCCCGCGGGGAGCCGATGCGAGACTCGATCCCAGGACCCCGGAATCACAACCTGAGCCAAGGCAGACACTCACCACTGAGCCACCAGGTGCCCCAAGACCAGTTTTATACTCGAAATAGCTAATGATCTGCTGTCTCTTAGTGGTCACCATCAACAGGAAACGTATTGCATGAGTGGGTGGCAGCAAATGGTCAAAGATTTTTTTTGTTTTTTTAGTAGTTAAAACTCCCTTCTCTGCAATAATCAGAACTTGGATAATTGATGAAACCTTTGTCCTAAGTAGACACAGACAAATAAGTCTTTTTTTTAGTATTCAACTTAAAAACACCAACTAAATATCGCCCAGGGAATCATATATAACCTCGCTTCTAAGTTTTAATTTTGCTTTGAATCCATAAACCTTGACAGTATACTTTCATATATTTTTGACTATCTTAAATTTTTTTTTAGATTTTATTAATTTATTCATGAGAGACACAGAGAGGCAGAGACAGGCGGAGGGAGAAGCAGACTCCCTGCGCTAAGCCTGATGCGGGATTCATTCAAGGACCATGGGATCACAACTTGAGCCAAAGGCAGGTGCTCAACCACTGAGCCACCCAGATGCCCCAGGTGTCTTAAAAATTTTTTGTTATAACTTTATTCATATGCTCAAAGAGCCATTTGTTGAAAGGAGTAAGCATCAAAGCTGCAAATGCGAGTCTTTCACAAAAAATGCTGAAAATTTTCTTTTAGCTCATAAATCTTTTACAAAATCCTTAAACACTTAGATTTAAAACAGTAGAGAAAAGTGTACTGACCCCAAAGCTTCACAGAAATCCAACACACCGGTGGGTGGTAGCTCTCGGATTTAATCAAATTCACTTAGCATCATTTATTGTGGAAATTAGACCTACAGGCAAACTTTTATACATGAATGCTCCTTAGTGCATGAATCTCGGCATTTTCAGAACAAATTCCAGAATGTAAACTTCATGCCATCTCAACAGCAGCAGCAGTGCATGGACTAATACAGAGTTTCCATGATATTAGAAAATATTCATGTATCACTTTGAATATTTCAACCTTAGTTTATTTTGGTGCTTCTTGCATTTCTCTTCAGGCTTTCTTACTATGAACCGAGCACTTCCTTACTATGAGCTGAGCACAATTAATCAACATCTAGAGATGCATCAATATAAAATGAAAACCCTTTTGATTCAATCTTCTTAGTGACATTTCAGTGTCCTTTGACCCGTCATCACTGTGTCTCCTAGTAGCAATAGTTGAAAGTGACCCCTTTCTTATTCTTTTTACTCCATTGGTCCCAAATATGATGTGGACAATTTCCTGGCAGACTGCTAGAATGTTCCTGACAGAACGTTGAGATTCTACTGGGAGGGACATCTTAGCTTTACTTGTTAATCATGCAACCCTGTCACGAGTTGGTTGAGCTCCATCTAAGAATGTTCTAACCTGAATAAAAAAGAAAAAAGAATACTCTAACCCATCTCATAAAAGAGCCAGGCTTCTTAATTTGCATTTTGAGTTGCCTTTTTTTAATTTTTAAAAAATTTTTTAGGGGATCCCTGGGTGGCTCAGCGGTTTAACGCCTGCCTTAGGCCCAGGGCGTGATCCAGGAGTCCCGGGATCAAGTCCCCACATCGGGCTCCCTGCATGGAGCCTGCTTCTCCCTCTGCCTGTGTCTCTGCTCTCTCTCTCTCTCAGTCTGTGTCTCTCATTAATAAACAAATAAAATATTAAAAAAATTTTTAAGATTTAATTTATTTATCTGAGAAAGAGAGCACACAAGCAGCGGGGAGGGGCAATGGGAAAGGGAGAAGTAGACTCCCTGCTGAGCAGGGAGCTGGATGCAGGGCTCTATCCCAGGACCCTGGGACCATGACCCTGGCAGAAGGCAGACAGATGCTTAACCCACTGAGCCACCCAGGTACCCCTTTGAGATGCTTCTAAAAGTCCAAATATTTCTCTTTGTGAGAGTGTTTGTTTCATGGACAGTTGATCAACATAGCCTACTGGGAAATGAAGTTTCTTTTGATAACTTTTCCACGCAAATTGGACTTTTAGGGTGAGGATGAGAGGGCTTATTTGGCAACTGAATCCAAATTTGGGACAATCCTCATTAAATTGCTTAAATTAGGGACAGCCTGGATTATTTGGGAAGGGAATATGTCTTGTGAGTTTCTGAGTCTCCTGATTTTCCAGCTTTAATCAAAAAGCCCATTTTGATGGGAAAAGAAATATCTTAAAAATTCATTCATACGGGGAATATAAAAAATAGTGAAAGGGATTATAGGGGAAAGGAGAGAAAATGAGTGGGAAATATCAGAGAGGGTGACACAACATGAGAGACTCCTAACTCTGGGAAACGAACAAGGGGTAGTGGAAGGGGAGGTGGGCAGGGCGATGGGGTGACTGGGTGACGGGCACTGAGGGGGGCACTTGATGGGATGAGCACTGGGTGTTACACTATATATTGGCAAATCGAACTCCAATTAAAAAAATACAAAAAAATCTAAATCTACTTGAATGTGAAGTATTGAAGGGGGCCAGCAGATCTTCAAAAACTGATTTTTTAAAAAACAAATTTGAGGTCTTCTGCATTCTTAAGAGAGTAGTGCTCTGGAAGCAAAGCCTTAAAGGCCTGTCTTTCCTGGGACGCCTGGGTGGCTCAGTGGTTTAGTGCCTGCCTTTGGTCCAAGGGCGTGATCCTGGGGTTCCAGGATTGAGTCCCACATTGGGCTCCCTGAGTGTAGCCTGCTTCTCCCTCTACCTGTGTCTCTGCCTCTCTCTGTGTGTCTCTCATGAATAAATAAATTTTTTTTTAAAAAAAGGCCTAGCTTTCCCTTTAATGAATCAATTCAATTGCAGTCAGGTTTTATTCTTTTATTGACGAATATTTTTACCTAAAAACAAAAGGTAATAATTAATTATGAAATAAATTATGAAATCCCACCAAGAATCAGATTTGGCTAATTTTTAACATTAAAAGCCAGTCACAAAAAATAAAATAAAATAAATAAAAGCCAGTCACAAGCAAATCAGCAAATAAACCAAGAAATAATAAAAAATATATTGTAACATTTTTAAGAGTCCTTTCAGAAATACCGTGAAATACTTATAGATGAATGATATAATAGATATGCTTCAGAATACTTGGAAAGTGGGGGAAATAAGTGAGGTTATAGGCAAAACAAGACCATAAGGGTTGATCATTGGTGAATCTGGGCGATGAGTGCACTGAAGTTCATTACTGGATTTTTTACAGTTTATACTTTTTTATATCTGAAATGTTTTAGAAGGAAAAAAAGTTTTTTTCTAAAGAAGCAGAAATCAAGGCAATTAACAAAAGAGTTGGGGCACCTTGGTGGCTCAGTGGTCGAGCGTCTGCCTTTGGCTCAGGGCATGATCCTGGAGCCCCAGGA